>NC_022034.1:26326353-26335793 GCF_000317375.1 Microtus ochrogaster | reverse complement strand
GGACATACATACTACATAGGACATATATACAACTACACGGGACACATATACAACTACACAGGACATACGTACTACACAGGACATATATACAACTACATGCGAAACCATGTGCATCACAGGACACATACAACTATATGCTAAACCATGTGCGTCAAACCAGACATCTATCACAAACCAGCAAAAAAGATGCTCTTTTGTGGAGGCCAAATAATTGAGGAAAGTTGTATGGAAAGGTTTTCATCGTACTTTCAGAGCGAGGCCAGGACTTGAAAGGCAGAGGGTGAGACCCTCTTCTAGTGCCTTGCAGAGGGGCAGGGGACAGCTGCAAGCTTATTGAATGCCAAGAGGACCTCAGCCTGACACTGATACCTGCACAAAAAACACAGAGGCCAGGGGCTGTTGGGCGTGGCCTGCGGCATGGAGGGATTTTATTGTCAGAGCACTGAGCACAGTTTATCGCCCTAGCCTGTCACTGCTGCTAAGGAATCGATGTTGCTAATTTAGGGACACTAAAAATGCTAATATTAGAGCCACTCATTTAAATATAGAGGCCTCAGAGCTTGGGGCATGAGACATTCACTCACTGTAATCTTCTAAGGCTTGCAGGCAACAAACTTCCCAGACACGACACCGCAAGTAAGATGAACCCCTCGGAGCTAGAGAGTTTGACTGATTCCAGAAAGCACAAATAAAATTGGAATCTGAGAAGAAATTACAATATTTCAGAAAAGAAGTCCAGAGTCAGGGCAGCTCCAGGGCTCTTGCCATTGCTCTCTCTGGTTCTGAAGGCTTGTCCTACGAGACTGGCTCTCTTCCTGGATCCCATATGGCTATCACGGCTTCTCACTCAAAAATGTCTAGAGGTAGAAAGGGAACGTTACTGTGTTAATCCTAAACTGAAAGCAAATCCTTCTAGACACTAAGCCCCACCCCAGGAGACTTTCTCTTGGGTTATACTGGTTGGTATGCTATGCGTCCATGCTTAAATCAATAACCTTGCCAAGGACAAAAGTGTTGCTTTCATTCTGACCAACCAGTATCCATCCTCTTTTGCTACAAAAGCCCCAGCCTTCACTGGAAGGCATGGCCACCCTGGGCAGAATGAGCTAATTGGTCTTCAGAGAGCAAAGAGGAAACAGAGTGACTGTGGAGGTCACAACAGTGTGTACCCCACAACCAGCAAACTCTAAATTGCTTCCACTCATCAAAACTATGTATTTTGTCCATATACAAACTTAGTACAGTATTCGGCATACTATATATACAAGTAGACAAACGATGCTTCTGACTGGTCACATTCGATAACTGCTTTGAGTTGGGTATGTACCATATCAGTTGTAAGGGCCTGACAGTGCCTGAAACCTGGGAGCATTGACCCAGTAACTCAATCTGCTAGGGACATTAAGTTCCAGTTGCTACCTAAGAGTGTTAAGGGTCCATCCAGTCCATGTTCTCTTACCCAGATGGCTTTGAGAAAGGAAAGTAAGCAGATAAGTTTTCCAAGGAAAGATCTATCCTACAAGGAGCACAGGACCTGTGCTGGTGATTGTTGAGAAAATGCCCTCACCAGATGGGCTTGTGGTAGTTAGAATGTATTGGTCCCCATAAGCTCACAGGGAGTGGCACTATTAGGTGTGGCTTTGTTGGAGTGGGTATGGCCTTGTTGAAGGAAGTGTGTTACTGTAGGGGCAGCTTTGAGATCTTCTATGCTCAAGACACCCAGTGTGTCAGTTGACTTCCTGTTGCTTTCTGACCAAGCTGTAGCTTTCACCACGTGTGCCTGCACGCCACCATGCTAAAGGGCTGAACCTCTGATTAAATGTTTTCCATCTAAGGCTCGCCATGGTCATGGTGCCTCTTTACAGCAACAAACACCTAAGACAGGCATTTTCTTAATTGATGATTTATGTGGGAAGGCCCAGCTACCTGTGGGTGGTGCCACCCCTAGGCAAGTGGTCCTGGATGCTTCTCCATGGCCTCTACATCAGCTCCTGCCTTGATGAGTGACCCAGAATATGTAAGCCAAATGATCTCTTTCCTCCCCGAAATGCTTTAGGTTAAGTGTTTTATCACAATGTACAATTGAAGCCTATAGGGAAACAGTCAAGTTGGACGTATAGTGTCGATTTTACAAGCAGCTTTGTATTTAAGTCACTTAAAACATTCCTCACTCCATGACACCTCTGACTGCCGCAGTGACCTCAGAAGGCAGACTAGATGGGCGGGCAAGCCGAACAGCACAGCCTTTCAAAAGGAGAATCTTGCTGCCCAACTCCACTCACAAAAATGCTGTTTATAACATATCTAGATACTTTTCTTGAGTGGTGTTCAGAAAACTTTAACTTCTCTTCTATATGTTAAGTCCCATTTGTTCCTGTGGTTCTGTGACATAACTTCCCTGAACAAAAGTACATTGCAGCTGGGTGGAGGAGATGCACATCTTTAATCCCACAATCTGTGAGTTCGAAGCCAGCCTGGTCTACAAGGTCCGGGACAGTCAGGGCTGCTTTTATGTTGACTTGACACAAGTCAGAGTCACTTGGGTAGAGGGAACCTCCAGTTGAGAAAGTGCTTCCACCAGATTGGCCTGTGGGCAAGCTTGGAGTGTACTTTCTGTGACTGATGATTGATATGGGAGGACCCACCCACTGTGGGCAGTGCCACCCCTGGGCTGGTGGTCCTGGGTGATGTAGGTGGGTCTTCTGTCTATGTGTTACTTTCATTGGTCAAATAAAGAGACTGCCTTGGCCTTTGATAGGACAGCAGCTTAGATAGGCGGAGTAGACAGAACAGAATTCTGGGAGGAAGAAAGCAGAGTCAGGCAGATGCCATGATTCTCTGATCTGAGACGGATGTAGGTTAGGATCTTTCCTGGTAAGCCACCACCTCGTGGTGCTACACACATTAAGAGAAATGGGTTAACCAAGATGTGAGAGTTAGCCAGTAAGAGACTAGAGCTAATGGGCCAGGCAGTGTTTAAATGAACATAATTAGTGTGTTGTTATTTCAGGTGTAAAGCTAACCATGTGGGAGCTGGGCGGGATGAAAAACAGGCCTGCTTGCCTTCTCACTACACCTGGGTTCTAAAAGAAAGCAGGCTGAGCAAGCCAGGAGAAGCAAGTCTGTAAGCAGTACTCCTCCATGGCCTCTGCATCAGTTCCTGCCTTGACTACAAGCTACAAGCTGTATGATGAAATCATTATCTTCCTCTCTGAGCTGCTTTTGGGATTTATTTCATCACAGAAACAGGAACCATAGGACTAACCTCCATAAGTGCACTATTCTGCCTACGCACCTGCATGTGTACATATGTATGTGT
Organism: Microtus ochrogaster; assembly: GCF_000317375.1. Classification (NCBI taxonomy): domain Eukaryota; kingdom Metazoa; phylum Chordata; class Mammalia; order Rodentia; family Cricetidae; genus Microtus; species Microtus ochrogaster. Next base: position 26,332,474 of record NC_022034.1, on the reverse strand, counting down.
GTAATACATACTTTTCAATTAAAAAACTTTTTTTTCTACCCCTAAAAGAATCCACACAGGAACCAAGTCAATTAAATTTTATTTCAACCAAGAATATAAAATACATGTAACTTATCGTAGCTGAAACTGTCACTTTGAGAAGAATGGCTGGATAACTCGAGAGCAGAAGCCCTCAGTTCTGAAGAGGCAGCACACCCTGCATCCCCAGAATGGGCTAGAGGGCAGCCGGCCTGGAGTATACACATCACAGCAGAGCAAGGAGAGCCATGGCAATACCTACGATCATACAGAGGGGGTGCGTGCAGAAAATGACCGAAAAAGATAGACAGGTACATTTCACAAATAGGAATTATCAGAAATACAAACTAGTTTAGAAAGGACATACTGTATAACATATATAAAAAGTACTTTCAGCTGTTATTAAAAAGGACACCTTAGTCCTGGCTTTGTATAATGCTTTTAGTGTCTACCCAGACAAAGCTTTAAAAAAATTAAATAGTCTTAATTTACTCACTATAGGTGATAACAGTGCATTAGGTATTTCCCGTATAACACATCCGCATCACTCCCTACCGGCAACAGCTTAGAGGAACAAGCACCTCCTCGGCTACAACGCACTTTTTGAAGTCCTCAAACACTGACCTTTGGGGTTATGATATTCATGACTATTCTCGATGATTATGGGGACCTAAACTGCTACATTTTGTAGAAAATTATTACTTGTACTTGACTCCTTAAGCCTCCGTTAAACCCAATGGCTATCCACCGCCTTTCTCCATCTCCTGGGGAGCAGCACCGAGCTGAAGTCGCAGCTTCCCTGCAAGTTTTCCTCAGCGTGTAGCTGTGGCTACCCATTAACAAAAGCAAAGCAGGCTGCAAACTTTACTCTCCAATTTCTTTTCCCTCTAGCGATGAAAAGAGCATCATTTCAGAGGCACAGAGAACTGGCCAAGTTGCTGCATCAGGCACGAGGCAGTGGACTTGAATGCATGCTGGTGCCGTCCGTTCCCGTCTTAAAGGTCTTAGTTTTGCTAGAGGGAAGAAGTGCAGGGCATCAGAATTCTAAGTCCTAAAGTCTCAAAAGCACAGGTATAAAAATAGACATGTCCTCCATTTCTGCATCTCACTGCATGGTTACTTCATCAAAAGGATTGCTTCAACCTCGTAATACCAGCCCTGCCCCAAGCTACCTTACTTTATTTAAGCTAGCCTGTCCCAAACTCCTGAATCCTTTCCTTCAAACACCCCTCCAAAAAGCTACCTCTAAAAGTGACTTTTAATATAAAAAACCAGAAACCTTTCAACTCAATCCTTCAACATCTCTCTAGACTTAGAGGTTCCCGTAAGGTGGAGGATGCCTCCGGGTCCCTAGGGGACAAAATAGTATGCAATACGTGTTCAAAGAGGAATGCAATCACTTGAGGCTCACCAAGGTCAATTCTACCCTCAAGAAGATTCACAAGTCCCACAGGAGGTCCCACCCCGTGGACTATGGCCTTAATGTATATGAAAGGCTTTGCTTCCTTTACAGAGAAAGGAAACGATGAACAAAAACTACTTCTAAGAGTACTGGGCACAGGTATGCGTCTACCCCTGAGGCAAGAAGAGAAAAGCAAAGGACCGGAAGCAGTGGGTGATGTGGAACCCTCTGTGTATATAATGGAGTTTTCTGGAAGGTCCCCGGTGTGTGTGTCACTTTTACTAGGGCCGTCCTATAAATGTGTAAGTGTGTATTGCCAGAATTGTGTATTCAGCTTGCATACAAAGAACTCTTAGTATTTTGTTCTATACACAGACCGGGGCTAATGTCTTTTATTAAACGTGAGCTCACTTGAGGGCAAGAGCTTCTATGTTTATTGTGATTTCCTACAACCACTTGGTAGAATGGACTCTCCATACGTGTCCCCAGTTGCTGTTGAAGGCTGCTGTGAACATTTCAGAGATGCATAGATGCCTTTTGTGGCAGTGAATCACCGGCTTTCTCCTCGAGAGGTCAGTCACATACCTGCTTCCCGATAACACTGTTTACTATAAAATGCAGAGGCTTAGGGATCTGATTGGGTTCAGAGTAAACAAAAGGGCCTTCATATCACAGACTTTTCTAAGTCAACCACATGTCACTGGATTGGCTGTAACAAGGAATGTGTCTTGCTCTCTGCTTTTCTATCCGGCAGAGCACTGAGCCTGTGAGGGAGCGGTGGCCCTGGACACAGGCTCTAGGGCACCAGACAGAACTTTATATAGGTAGCTACATTATGCAGGAGGCTGAGTCTTTTTTTCTAAAATGTAAGGGATAAGAATCATGGAGCCAGTCAGAAATTCCTCCCCGTGAAGCACGTCCATGACTTGTCAGTCTTGGTACGCAGGTCACTATTCAACCTTTATTACTATTCAGAAGCATTATTACGCTGAAATCAGTATGGTCCTCGCTGGCTACCGTATCACATCAATAGTGCAAAATGTATACTGGCTTCTAAAATCTTATTTTACTTGAATATGGACCCCAGAGTATCATAACCAGGTAGATAAGTTCACAAGAATAGTTTTTAAAAATGCATATAGTTTGCATATACAACAACTGGCTATTTTTCTAGCTCAAGAAACATTGAAAACAAGGCTGGTGCTGCTAGTAGCATCAGAACAGAGATGTTCTTGCCCCCAGCACTACAAGGGGGGGCTCTAAGCCTTTACATTTCCTCTTGACTCTGGAGGGCAAGGGGTTCTTTAGAAGTAGCTAAATAAGAACTCCCCTCTAATTCGTAGATCATGGAAATGCAAATATTCACCTCATCTACTTTACACTATCTGCCCATAGTTTTTAGGCACAATTATTAAATTTTCTCCTAGGGGCAAAAGAAAGCATTCAGTGCAATAAAAAGATTCTTGACAGCGTTAAGTCTCAGTAACAACAGCAAAATTATGCATACATAATACATACTTTGAACATGGATAAAACCTAAAATTTTAACATGCTTTAAAAATAGTCACTCTATGCCTAATGTAAATACAAAAGGAGAACACTGCGGATGAGTGAACAGGCTTCGAGCTGAGTATCCTTGATTATGTAAGAAAGTCACTCATGCTGACCCAGACGTGGAGAGACTGGAGGGACCAAGGCTCCTCTGGAAAGGCCGATGCCTCCTTTGAGGGGAAGAAAGGTCCCTTGATCAGCACGACTCCTCTGGGAAGCCCTGTGCAGTTTACAGTTTTTTCAGATTTCCCAGGTGGGTCCCAAAGGACCACATTCCATCAAAGCTCTTGAACCCCCCTTAGAGTAGACTTAGCTACATGAAGGTTAAAATTATAATTTTTAATTACTGAATATTATTCAGAATATGATGCTTCTGGGAACTAAGTTCCTCATGAATGATTATAAAAACCACCAACTACTTCAGCTTTTCACAGCATGAGCACGGCAGCTGCAAAGATCAACACTGGTTTGGCTGTGGGGACCCTCTGTCCCACGCTTGCCTTTACTAAACCTTCCCTGAAAGAGATAAATAAAAACCTCATAGTAAAGTACTTTGGGACAGCAACAGTTTCTTTTTAAGACTTCCAAGAGCAAAGCAGTTAGTCTGTGAAGACTGTGTAGTGCTTTAAAAGGTGCGTGACTTGTGTTGTTCAATCAGTTCATGAAGTATAAAACTATACACCGCGGAACCCTGTTCCTAAAACATTGAAGTCCTAAGAAAAGGTAAATTATAATGATTGCTACAGCGTGAGAAAGGTGCACCAGGAACCCCTTCAGAAAGTGCTGAAGGATGCAGAAGTGCTGGGGCAGATCAGAGGCTTCACCAGGGAAGTCCCAGAGAAATTCATGCGGGAAGAGGGCTGGGGACACTTCACAAGATCTTCTTCCTAAGTCAACCAAGAAGAGATAGTCGTCCTTCAGAACACTCAGTAGGCAAAGGTTTCCTCTCTAGTGAGCTCTGCACGGCAGCATCACAGTCTTCACTCTGGGGCTCTTTGCGATGCAGACTCTGCCCTGCTGGAGGCTGTGCCACGCTGTCCTGGGCAAGCAGAGGCAGTGGTCAGTACCGGTGGGCCTGGTGAGACGGGTGGTACTGCGTGCTCTGTTGAGATGAGGCGTAGCCTAGTGTGCTCTGGGACTGGGAAGAGCCCTGAGCGCTGCTTTGGTAATTCAGGCGAGAACTGGAGTGCTAGGAAAAACCAGGAAAGTGGGGGTTACTGACTGCAGAGAGGGGCTCAAGATGCCAACCACAGCAGGACAGAGATGAGGTCCTTGGCTCCGACGCATAGCAGCTGATGTGTTCTGCTTATCTGAAACAGCAGCCTGCTTAGACTGCAGCTACCCTGGTTGGTGTTGAATCTGGCTGTGCAGTGGGGAGGGTGAGCTACACTGGCAAAGAAAGACAGACAAACTTAACCTTTTACAGGATAACATTTGACAGTAAAACAATTAATTTAGTAAATGGAAAAATGGCATCCATAAGATATAACTGCACACTGTTCATTCCCACTTTCATAATTAGTGGGGACTGGGAAATCACTCTAAGGCAGAGTTTTTGGAGGCAGAAACTAGGGACATAGAGAACCTGCCAATGAGCAAACAAGCAAGGTTGACAGGGCAGGTTAGCAGTAGGGAGGTATTATAAATGTCAGGTAACATCCAAACCAAACATTCTCACCAATAAATCTTATTTCCCATCTAAAAATCAAACAAAGCAATTTGTTACACGGCTGGCCTCAAGAGACCAGTAGACAGGCAGCTTTCCCTAGGCTGAGCACTGTACTGATACAACTTTATAAAGACAGTATTTTCTTTTTCCATAGGAAAAAAATGCATCTCCCTCCCCACCCCCCGTGTTTGTGTGTGTGTGCGTGTGTGCGTGTGTGTGTGTGTGTTTAAGGCAGGGCTGACCTAGAACTCACTATGGAGGCCAGGCTGGCCCTGGAACTCTCCACAACCTATCTGCCTCAGTCTTTCGAGAGCTGAGGTCCCAGGGGTGAGCCACTATACCAGGCTCCTCCTATTGAAGTAATAATCACATCTGCTTATTGAAACAACCCAAAATCTCACCCGTGAAAACTGACAAGGCAGAGTCTCCTCACAGATAGTCCAATCTGAACACAAGGTAAAAGTAACTCAGAATCGAATACAAGAAAACAGAACATGATATGCTTTAAGATAGTGTGCTCAAACAACCCTAGAGGTTTCACTCCCTATAAATCCTAGAACCAGATGTGAGAAAAGCCTTTTCCCTTTAGCTTCCTTAATTAGTGGTACAGCTATAATTTCCTTTCTGTCTGAACACAAGACGCATATCTAGAGTTAACATAATTCCAGTAGGACTTGCTTCTGAGAGCTGTTGCTTAGCCTTGGTCATTTCTCAAGTCTACAGGTTCCCGACTGACTATTCCCTCCAGTGAGAGCATTCGTTCTCAAGATTTGTCTCTAAGTGTTCTTGAATTTGTCCAATAAGACACTTACCTAATCTGTGGCCAATACGGATAAAGTTCTGACATTTTCTTAAGGAGCCTCCCTCCTCCCTCCTTTCTCTCCTTGGGGTGTTAAGATAAACAAGTCACAATACAAAATATCTCACAATTGCATGCAACGTGATTAAAAATCTTTCCTTTCATGCAATGCCAGAAACATAACCTTCTAGTTTCTAGGTCAGGTTCTGGAGCTAAGAACTATATAGCTCTAAGAGAATTGGTTAAAAGTCAATTTCCCATTTCATAAAATATCTTCATACCAAAAAGGAGCAGTCATGGAGTACCTGATAATCTGCCGGCATAACTGGCCCGCCCGAGCTTGCACCCGAAGGCCCAATGCGGGGCTTCTTGTTTGGAGGCACCTGGGTCAGGCCGGAGTCCTGGCTGTGCTGCAGTCCTGCTCCAGCGCCAGCCCCGCCCGCCGCGGCTCCCCCTGCTGTCCCATTGGTCTGGGCACTGCTCTGCTGTGGTGGAGGAGCCTGGGGAGGGGCTGTTGCCTGCTGTGGGGGGGCCGTAGGCTGCTGATGCGGATTCTGCTGCTGTCCCTGATTCTTTTAGTGGAGTCAGGAAGGGGAGAAAGATTCGAGATTTACTGTTAAGCCAGACAAATGGAAAATGCACTTCACTACTTGATACACGTGTTACTGGTGACACACCTGGG
>NC_022034.1:26322532-26326083 GCF_000317375.1 Microtus ochrogaster | reverse complement strand
CACACCTGGGGTATAACCTGGTCACATGACTTCACTACTTGATACACGTGTGACTGGTGACACACCTGGGGTATAACCTGGTCACATGGGATGACTGGAAAGAATGGAGATGGGTAACCTCCAAAATACATCATTCCCAAATACTAACATAGTGAGCCCCGAATAGCAATGTGCAGCATCTCCAAATGAAACAGACATTTCGGTGGGCACCATAAGGCACACAGGAAATACCATCACAGTCAAAGCCCTTTCATCAGGACTCTGGACACCAGAGCATGCGAGTGGCTAATACTCCCAATTAGCATAGAGGAATGGAGTAAGGCCCACGAAAGCAGAGCAGGGTGGAGATGACACTGGACAAACAAAACAAGGAAGAACTAGGAATAGAATGGGCTACTAAGACAAAACAGGAAGTTCAATTTAAACTTCAAAGTACACCTCCAGTATCCAAACTCCCACAAAGAACAACATAAGCATGCTAGATGAAAGGCAGGCAAAGGCATAGATCATCAAATCATGCCCCTCAATTATCCTTTTGCGGCTCTCCCGCTCAGAAAGTCAGTGGTGCACGAAGCTTATACCTTGTCGCCCTTCTCTTCCGGTTCATCTTCATTAAGGAATTCTCTTTTGGGGTATGGAATCTGGCAACCAGCAAACACACTAAACCATTTAAAAAGAAATACATGTTAGCCAGGCAGAGATAGGTGGATCTCTGTGAGTTCAAGGCCAGCCTGGTCTACGAGTGAGTTCTAGAACAGGCTCCAAAGCGACAGAGAAACCCTGTCTCGAAAAACAAAAAAACAAAACAAGAGATACCTAAAATGTATGACTTTATCACCTTACTTTAAAATTAAAAATTTACTTTTTCTTTCTTAACCTACATCCTATACTTGACCATGACTGGTGTTTGCAGGACACGTTCCGAACAACTTAACTGAAGCAGTCCTGCAGACTGCCTCTCACTGCCGAGGGGAACCGTCGGACTGCTGCTAGCAGGCTCACGTGTGACACGGAGCTCCGTCCGCACTACTCACTCCGTCAGCACCAAACTAAACTGACTTTGTTTTGCTTAAACATGAAAATAAATTTCCCTTCCAGGAAAAAAAAAAGTTTTCTAATATCTACAAGCCCAGAGCACAAGCTTGGAAAGGGCTCTTTCCAACCCTGCAGGCTGTCTGTGCACCCATAGTTATGGGCGTGGCTTGTGCCTGAGCCATGTCTGTTCTGTTCTGGCTTTCATCTAGGAAGCTGGTGTGGGCCTTTCCCCGAGGAGATGTTCTCTGTGCAGTCTTCATGAGCATAGCAGAACAAGTCAGGGAAGTGTTCCCCTGGCACTCAGCAGCATACAGCACCATCCAGTTGGAAAAAAGACCGTGGAGAAGAAAGGGTACGTACTCTAATGTGGGCAAGGGGTCCTCCTGAAAGTAAGGGTCCTGCAGAGCCTGCTCTGAGGTGATCCTCTTCGTTGGATCCATGGTAAGGAGTTTCTGAAGCTAGAGCAATACATAAGAAATGTGACAGCCCATGAGAAGACTGACTTTTGTATCAATGTCTGACACAATGGACTTCAAATACACCTTTTACACACTGATGCACACACGCGTGTATGTTTAGAGTAAATTCTTCCACATAGGGTCCAGGGATTGTGGAACAAAGCCAAGTTGTCAAAGCTTGGCAGCATGTGCCCTTACCTATGAGTCATCTTGCTAGCCCTATATCATCTTGCCCAGCTCACTGTATAATTAGTAGACTATATACATATTTATGAAATTACCATTAAGGTCCCTTAAAATTCTTTTTTTCTGATATGAACCATTTAAGCAACTAAGACTAGAAGACAAGGACGATTCTCAATAGAATAAGATGCATCCAGCAATTAATATCTCTCTCTCTCTCTCTCTCTTTCTCTCTCTCTCTCTCTAGCTCCTCCCCTTTCATACTCCCTCCCCTCCATTTCTCCTTCCTTTTCAAAGGAAAAGACTAGCTGGGACAATTCTGCAGTAAACAGACAGAGGAGCTGACCAGGTATCAGCAGGGGGAGAAGCACTAAACTTTCCCTCAGGAAAGAGAAACTCAATAAGGAATGACTGAAACCCCTCTTCACTTAAGAGGGGGCAGCCTAAGGGTTTAACTGCTGCTCAAGAGACTGGAACTGGAATTTGATAACAGCAATGTCATTGTACTCTTACCCATCAAAAAAGCCTTTCTTGTCTTTTGATTAATATGGATTTAAGAAGATTGTGATATGATAAATTGTGGATTTATTGCTAATTTCCACTCTAGAATTATGGTATTCACCTGATAATGTTTGTAAGGGCTTATAAGGTGTTGAAAAAGGTTTGACGGGCCCTATAAATGTTTGGATTTAATTGTGGATTTATTGTTAATTATGATATCGACCTGATAATGTTTGTAACTGCTTTTAAGATGTTGAGAAAAGTTTGACTCACCCTGTAAATGTTTAGGTTTAATGCATATGTTAAGAATTTTAGATTTTGATACAATATAAAAAATGTTAGAGGTGCTCTAAACCAGCTGAAGAAACATTTTTAACTCAGGCAATCCTCCTCTTATTTAAATAAGGGACTACAGTCTTAAGGAGCATGGTTATTCATGTAACATTATGATTTCTCCTGACAAAACAGTATGGCTCCAAGACACAGAGCCCAAAGGTATTTCTCTCCCTTAATGTCTTTTCTACACAAAGTAGAGATGGGTTTGAATCTTCTCCTCCCAGGTGCCTAAGACAGGAGCTCACATAATTAAGATGCCCATTTCCAAAGACGGGTAAATTGGATAAATGGAGAAGTCTTTGCCTAAGGCAGATGTGATAATCTGTCCTATGCTGAAGCACAGGTTTTATTAAAATTAATAAGAGGGAGTGGATTGTAGGGGCATATTACACAGGCCCATATTTCTACATTGGCCATATTTCTACTGTGGCCAGAATTTCAGGCCACAGTTTGCACCTGCTACACAGGAGGTGGTCACCTAGCCTTTTGAGACAAACTGATGCCATCCTAGACAAAGGGTCAGGATCTGCTAATGGCGCTCTGCTCCTTCTTTGTAAATTTGGGAGGCTGCCTGGGAAAGAGGTGTTAACTCAGTCTATGTGAGAGAGCAGGCATACAGAGCAGACATTGATAGGAAGACGTGACAAAATGGGCATAGAAAGGTGTGGATATGACCACAGTCAATCTCCTGGCTACCTAGGAAACAGAATGCTAATGAATTTCACCCTCTGATTACATTTTTGGCATGAAAGCTGTTTGGAGAATAAACACGGGTGAATTTTCAGGGTGTGAACTCAGGGTTTCACGAGGGATCCCTAAAAACTCCCTCTTGATAAAGTCATGTGAGTTGTGCCTCAATTACTCCCACGCCTCCTGTCTGGTCTGAGAAAGAATTTATGTCAGGGCTGGATGCTGACACAGGAGGAACACCCTGCTGTCAGTGGGGAGCACCCTCCAGGAGGAACACCCCACTGCCAGTGGGGAGCATCTACCAGGAGGAGCACCCTGCTGTCAGTGGGGAGCACCTACCAGGAGGAA
>NC_022034.1:26321126-26322432 GCF_000317375.1 Microtus ochrogaster | reverse complement strand
CATCTACCAGGAGGAGCACCCTGCTGTCAGTGGGGAGCACCTACCAGGAGGAACACCATACTGCCAGTGGGGAGCATCTACCAGGAGGAGCACCCTGCTGTCAGTGGGGAGCACCTACCAGGAGGAACACCTACCAGGAGGAACACCTTGCTGTCAGGCTTGACCTTGTGTTTCTCCATGTACTTTATGAGGCTACTGTTGGCATACCTGCAAGGATAGGAACGCACATGATTTGTATTCCTAAAGGACAGTTCTAAGGCAAGTTTCTATGTGCAAACACATTACTGAATACCAACACATTATGAAAAAAAACCAGTTGTTAAACACGACATATCAGAGTCTTTAGTGCTATAGTCACTTTGGGAACGCTTATGTGTAATCATTAGAGCGGAAAAATATATGTCTTGAAACCCAGCAATGGTCCTAGGCACGCTCCCTCTAAGAGACGGCTGGCTTGGTGTCTGCTCTTGAAGTACTGGAGATGGCGAGTTGGTCATGCATGTTAGGCAAGTGCTCTCAGCGAACATCATCTTCCTACATCTTTCCCTTTTTATTTTGAGACAGGTCTCACCAAGTTGTACAGGCCTTCAACCCACCCTTCTGTCTCAGCCTCCTGAGCAGCTAGGATCAAAGGCCTTTGTTATCAGGCCTAGCTTAGAGACACTTTTAAACATGAGTATCAGAACATACAAGAATACTCTTATACTAGCATTTCTACAATATAAAACAAACAATAACAAAAACCCCAATCTTCAACCTATAAACAGCCAAAAATCCACATATTAAAGAAACAGAAATATTAGGCAAACCAACTGTTAATATATTCAGAGTAAATGAAATGTTATAAATATGCAAAACTGAATAGGGAAGATGAATGACACCATTTACATAAAGCTCAAAGACATATCAAACTAAATAAATATCAGAGCTAAAACTGTGGGATTACAAACACAAATCCTGAGTACCCAGTCTTCCTTGTAGGAGGGAAAACAGAGAGGTACCCAGAGACATCAGCACACTTAGTAACATTCTACTTCTTAGACTAAGAGGTGAGTGGAAAGATATTCATTTGATTATTCTCAGTATACAATATTTGTATTATTTCCTATGTATGAAATAAAATTCAAATGGTTTCAAAATATAAAAAATATGAATTATAGGCCGGGCGGTGGTGGCGCACGCCTTTAATCCCAGCACTCAGGAGGCAGAGGCAGGCGGATCTCTGGGAGTTGGAGGCCAGCCTGGTCTACAAGAGCTAGTTCCAGGACAGGCACCAAAACTACAGAGACACCCTGTCTTGAAAAAC
>NC_022034.1:26317805-26320924 GCF_000317375.1 Microtus ochrogaster | reverse complement strand
CAGGTCAGCCAAAGCTATACAGAGAAACCCTGTCTCAAAAATCAGCCAAAACAAAAAACTCCAAACCAAGCAAGTGTTATAGAGAGAGGCTCTGGGGAAAGACTCAGAGTACAGACGTGGCTCTCAGAAGACAGTCACCTTTGCTTTATGTCTCTATCCACAGACTCACGGTGAAACCAGGGGGATCTTTTTGCTTTGGCTTTATAAAATTAGAACCAGTATAAAAATTCTATGTTTTAACATTTAATGTTGTCTAATTAATATTTTCTTTATCAAAAATTCTATAAAATTATTCTGAATAACTACACTGCCTACCGATCCAGAGCTGTTTCATCACAGTATGTCGTTATGTGCTAACGTGACACACATGCCAAGGATACAATACCGCATGAGAATGGGGACTGCTACTAGACCCTGGCTTGGTTATTCCTCTATCGTGTGCTTGTACCAGCCTGCTTTTCATAGGATAAATGCTTGGGAGGATGGGGTCAGATGTCCTTGTACCAGCCTGGTCTTCACAGGGTAGATGCTTGGGAGGATCGGGTCAGACGTCCTTGTACCAGCCTGGTCTTCACAGGGTAGATGCTTGGGAGGATCGGGTCAGATGTGCACATTCTGAAGGATCTCTGTTGGTGTTGTGTTGCTGGGGGCCTTTTACTTTTCCTTGACAAAGTACTAGGGAATTGAACTTGGGCCTCACACATATTAGGTAAACATTACTAATGAGCTACAGATTCTTAGCAACCAGAACGTACTATTTTTGTTTTTTAAATTGATATTTATTTTATGAGTACAAATGGATTGCACTACATGCAAATACTGACCTGAGAGGCCAGAAGAGGATGTTGGGTCCATTGGAACTGAAGTTACAGATGCTTGCAAGCCATCACGTGGGTGCTGGGAACCTAACCAGGGTCCTCTGTAAGAGCAGCAAGTGTTCTTATCTGCGAGGTCATCTCTCAAACCCTGCTTTTGAGATGGGATTTTGCTACACTGCCTAGGCTAGCCTCAAGCCTGCTTTAGCCTCCTGGGTATCTGGGATAACGGGGTGTGTTTCACATCACCTAGTCCAGAAGTTACATCCATACCAAGTCCCCAAAAGCACTCACACTCACATTCACAGAAGAACAAAAGCACAAGTGTCTGTTTTACGGTACCCTGGACAGCACCATACCCTGACAATACTTGGGAACATCAGAGAATTGATGAACAAAGTAGGTACTGGGTTTGGTAATAATAAGAAGCCTTATGTTTACAGAGAAATAATTTCTCTCCCTGTCTTAGGGCTTCATTCTCTAATCAGCTGTTTTCCTAACACTAGATGCTAGGTTGTCTCGATCATAGAAAAAGCCCTGAATTTGCCTTACTGCTGAATTCTTGGTTGTAGCTGTTTTATTTATTTTTATTTATTTATTTTTAGTGTTAGAGTTAAGATGAACTGTTACTTTCCAAATTAACCTCTTCTAGAAGCTGAACAGTTTCCAAAGCAACATAAACTTTCTAAGAATTTATCAAATTGCGTTTATTTGAACATTCAGGTTTTCAAAGTAAATTCCACAATCTCCTTAGAATGTATTCTTTCTCCCTTTGGCTTGCTGAGAACTAAATCCAAACATTTTACAATGAGCAGCCTGACTTCCTCAGCCTCGCCTTGCTTTCTTTTTTTTTTTTAATTTTTTTTTTTTTTTTTTTTTTTTTTTTTTTTTATTTTATTTTTTTTTTTTTTTTGGTTTTTCGAGACAGGGTTTCTCTGTAGCTTTGGTGCCTGTCCCGGAACTAGCTCTTTTAGACCAGGCTGGCCTCCAACTCACAGAGATCCGCCTGTCTCTGCCTCCCGAGTGCTGGGATTAAAGGCACGCGCCACCACCGCCCAGCCTCGCCTTGCTTTCTAATGAGCTACTTGGAGCTGACACTTCAGAACAATTACAAACATCTGCTGTCATTCTTAGCAATTCATTTGCACAGTACATTGGGGGTTCTTTTTCTCTGATAAAAGCAAGTTAATATTCTTTTACTCTTGAAATAATATTTTATTTGAAATAAAGTATTTTCTAGATCATTGTTTCAACATATTTTGCTTTAGTGATTTCTGTTGCTTGCTGTTGTTTTTGTTTTGAGACAGGGTCGTATTACATAGATCTGGCTGTCCTGGAACTCCAATATGTAGACCAAGCTGGTGTAACTCAGATCAGCCTTCTTCAGCCTGGGATTAAAGACCTGTACTACCACACCCAGATTGAGCAGCGACAGAAACAGCACAGAAAGGCCACTGTAGGACTGCAAGCAGAGCACACTGGTGTTCTGACTATACAGGCAAGGTGTAGGGCAGAAACAGTCAAAGCATTTCTATCAGAAAGCACTGAGTGGACTGCTGATCATCCGGAACGCAGAGAGGTAAGGGGAAGTCAATGCCGGGTGGTAAGACAGAGGTTCTGCCCCACAGGGTTTCAACAGTAGGTGAACTACCGAGTTATTTCTTAGGACATGAAATATAGGCCACCAGGGTTTAGGATTAAGAGAGCAGAGTTTTATTTCAGGCTGAGATTCCATTGGCGATTGTCTTAGTTAGGATTTCTCTTGCTGTGAAGAGACACCATGACCACAGCAACTCTATTTATAAAGGAAAACAGTTAACTGGGGGTGGCTTAGAGTTCAGAGGTTCAGTTCGTTATCATCATGGTGGGACATGGCGGTGTGCAGGCACACACGGTGCTGGAGAAGTAGCTGAGAGTCTGACACCTTGCAGGTAAAAGGAAATGGGCATGGCTTGGGCATATATGAGACCTCAAACCCAGTGCCACCGAGAGTACTTCCTCCAACAAAGTCACACCTCCTAATAGTCATTCCCTAGGACCTTATGGGGCCAATTACAAATTACCACAGCAGTTTAAGAAGTGAATTTGAAAACTGGGGAAATGCTGAGGATACATGTGGATTAGTAAACTAAAACCCTCAAGTCTGAAACCCAAAGCACTTCCAGAATCTGAAAAAAAAAACAACCCTCAAATCTAAAATAATTTTCTAGTCCCAAACTTTAATACACTTTTTTAAAAATTATTTATTTATTATGTATATAATATTCTGTCTGTGTGTATGCCTGAAGGCAAGAGGGCACCTCA
>NC_022034.1:26293701-26316607 GCF_000317375.1 Microtus ochrogaster | reverse complement strand
CTTTTCTGTGTACCATGCTCAAGCAGTACCTACTGAAGGCCTGAAGAAGGTGTAAGATCTCGTGAATCTGGAGTTATGGAGAGCTGTGAGCTGCAGGGAGGTCCTGGGATCCGAGGAATTCTCTTTTCAGATCCTCTGGAACAGGAAGACCCACTGTGTGTGGGCAGCAGTCTACCTATCTTATTCAGCCCTGTGGACTGAACAGCTTTTCAATTCTCAGACTCCTAGTATGAGATGACCAACCAATGGTTGGACTAACTGGACTACATCCTATAAGCCAAGCTACTAGAACTCACTCATTGACTGACTGACTGTCTGTCTGTCTCCCCCCTCCACACACACACCAGTTTGTTTCTTTACAGAGAGAATCCTGGCTAATAAAGCCGGGCAGCACTCCCCTTCATGTCCAATCAACATGTCTGCCTCCAGCAGTTTGTTTTATTTGGATCCTGGACCATGTGCTCTTCCTTGCCATCCTTCCTAGTTTTTCATGACAGTATCCCAGTCACAAACTCAGGTAGGAATAAAACCACAGCAATCATATTGAACTGAGGCCTAAAAGGTATTAAAACTGTAACTTTTTATTTGGGGGAGGGTGTTGAGACAGGGTTTCTCTGTGTAGCCCTTGACTGTCCTACATCTCACTCTGTAGACCAGGCTGGCCTCAAACTCAAGAGATCCCTCTGCCTCTACCTCCTGAGTCCTGGGATTAAAGGTGTGTGTCATCAGGCCTGGCCTCTGGTTTTAGATATGGCAGCCTTAAATTGGGTATATAGTTAAAGTCATTTGGAATATATTCTTTTTTACAGGACAAGTAAACCAACCCCGAGTTTCTGGTTTAAACCTCTATCCTTTTAAAAACAAGTGCATGTTTCTACTGAAGCTACAATATGCAATTAAGGACCTGAGTATTTGTATCACTCAGCACGTTCATGCTGAAATCTAATCCCCAGAGCGGAAGTATCAAAAGGGAGGCCCCTCAAAGGCATCCGTGAATGGCATTGATGGCTCAAAAATGAGGCTTTAACACAGTTCACAGCCTTCTGCCCTCCCACCAGAGGAGACACAGCAACAGGGTACTCTTTAAAGTGAAAACAGTCAAGCCGACCAGACTCCAAACCCGCCAGCACACCTTCATCCTGGACTTTCCAGCCTCCACAACTGTCAGAAAATTAATTTCTGGTGTCCAGGCATTACTGGTCCAGGCTTTTGTTTGTTTCCCCAGCACAGAAGAACTACAGTAATCAGGGTCACTTACGTTGTTCTTCTAAAGTCCTTCTGAAGTGTTGGGTATTCCGGCATTTTTCTAATATCTTCCCAGTCTTTATCTTAAAGAAATTATTTATAGAAAATATTTTATTAAAAGTCTATTTTTTTATTTTAAAAATAAACATAAAACAAACTTTATGCATGTTCTTACAAAGAAACACGTTTGAAATATAACTTCAAATGATATTTTTAAAAGGGTAACACATTACCTGCAGGAAACCCCATGACACTAAATATCCGATCTAGCTGGTCATGATGGAAAGGATTGCTTGTTTTTATATCCTCCTGACGACAGTGGAAAATAGGCTCTGAGGTCAACAATTCAGCGAATATGCAGCCTATTGCCCATATGTCTACAAAGGGAAAACATTTTATACAAATGCATTAATTTCCTTAGTTACAATTCCTTGATAGAATTCCAATACAGACAAAAATATATTTTAGTAGAGCAATATGTAAAGTATAATAAACATAACGAAGAACCATACAGTAGCTGCAGATTAATTCAGTTGATAACATGCTTGCCTTGAATGCACAAACACAAAGGTTTAGGCTCAAGCCAGTACCACAAACCCTACAGCCATGGTGTCACACATCTGTAACCTGAGCTTGTGGGAAGTAGGAGAATCAGAAGCTCCGTCAAAAGTGCAAACCAGCCTCCTTAGATATTTAAAAGTAAGACACACAGAGCCAGCAAGATGGCTCAGTGGCTAAAGGTGCTCACACAAAGGTAGAAGAACAGAAGCAACTCCTCTGACCTCCACGTATGTCCCGAGGCATGCATACGTGTGGGTGTGGGTGGCACACAGTGAAAAACAGATTAACACAAATAACATGGGATGCCTTATCATAACAGTTCTGAAGCCAAAGAAAAGAAACATTTACTTATAAATTTCCTGGTGGAGAAAGGCTTAGAAAAAAAACTAAACTTGGCAAAAAAAAAAAATCCTCATGGGAATTTGAGAGAACTTCTCACTGTATAGTCAAAGCTGGCCTCAAATGTGTGAGCTTTCTGCCTGAGTTTCCCAAGTGCTGGGATCCCAGGCTTGTGCTCCCACACTTGACACAATGAATCCCTTTCTAACTGTCACCACTACTTTAATCACAGAGGCATTTAACTGCTGATGTAACAGTTCATGACACTCAGATCTGACAGAATGAAACAATATTCCTATTTGTTAGCACAATAAATTCTTAAGTCTGTACAGAGAGCAAAAGAACTATAGAAAACTAGTATTCTGCCTATAAAACCCCAAGAGTCCATTTTCCCGAACAAATTCTGAATCTAGAAGTTGACACACAAAACAAGAATAAGCAGGCACAGCATGACACCAGTGAGACACACGGCCGGCCGGACAGAGTCCCTTTAGCTGTCCTCACCACTACTGAAACCTTAAGACAAAGCTTGTGAGGGGTCAGAATCGTGGCTTACTTGATGGATATTGTCTAGATGCATAAGACCTCAGGCTTGATTCCATCAGCACTAAATAATTTAATGAGTTTTACTACTCAAAGTTACAAGACATAATGCATTTGTAGAACTAAGATTATACCTACAATGTTTTGCTATATGCATAAATGAATTAACTTTTGAGATAAATATTCACATTTGCTCATTTTGATAAAAGTTATTTATTAAGTTTAAGAATAGAAAAATACAGCTATGAATACAAAAAAAAGAATAGTTTACCACAATGCCAAACACATCCTAAAGATAAACTACATAAACAAAGAGTTTAATTACATCCATTAACTAGAATAAACGTCAGTACACTCTGCTGTAAAACAGGCTGCCCAACATGAAGCCATGCTGGAAGGCCTCTCCTGTCTGACCATTTAGAAATCTGCCTTCTGATAATGGGAAATGGCCCTCAGTAACTGCTGTCTACCACCCCCACTACTGCTATCATTTAAGGCTATAAAACATGACCTAATCTTCCTTCATGACACAGCCACCATCGTCATCACAGACGTCCCTTAACACCACATACAGTCTGTGTCAACTTTTTAATCCTCTCCCATCTGTCACTCTTGTCCCTAATGGCTCCATCATCTCGCTTCCTCCTGGCTTCAAATAAGGGCTATCAACTCCTGATTGGTACTTTTGAGGGACAAAAGGCAAAATCTAGACTTCTCTGTGAACTGTTAGCATAAAGAAGCTCAGAGAAGAAAGCAATGTTTTAAATTCTGCCTCCTGCCAACATTATCTTATAATTCAGTATTTCCATCTAGCTCTTGCATCATTATACTTGTTCCTGACACAAGCCAGGGCTGGAGAGAAGTGAAAATGAGTGAGTGTGTACCTATAGATATTTTAAACACAGAGATAGCTCATTTGGAAGTTATTTTTCTACTGTGAATGGATTATTAGGACTTATGGTTTTGTTTTGGAGATGAGATAGGATCTCACTTGTGTGTATTGGGCTGGGCTTGAACTCACTACTCACAACCTTCCTGCATCTGCATCCTCCCAAGTACTAGCACTTCAGGAATTAGTATCTGGTAAGTATGTTTCTATCTTAAGTACTAAATCTCATTAACTGGGCAGAAAAGTTACAAATTGGTTAAAATTCAATTTCAGTTCTCCTTACCTGAGGGGAAAAACAGTTGATTTTTAATTTAGACCCAATTACATTTATTCAAACCAACCAAATAACAACAGCAAACCCACCACATCTATTTCCTTCCCACAGCAAAGGGAAGCTGAAAAAGAAAAATTCCACATCTGTAATTCTCCAAAAGTGTGCTGCTCCCCAGGGTGTAGACACACAGCAGAACTGTGCAGGGAAGTCCATGAAAAGCTGGATTTACTGAGGACTTACTGTATGTATAACATTAACTTTGGTGGGTATGGTCACTGGAATGAGAATGGCCCCATAGGGTCTTATTTGACTATTTGGTCCCCAGCTGGTGGAACTGCAGCCTTGGAGGAGGTGTGGCCTTGGAGGAGGTGTGCCACTGCTACGGCTTTTTAAGGTTTCAAACACCTATGCCATTCCCAGTTAGCTCTCTTTGTTTCCAGCTTGTGGGCCAAGATGTAAACTCTCAGATAATGTTTTGATCATGTTTTCCTGCCTGCTGGAATGACCCCCCCCCAACCAGGATGGGTAAACCCTCTGGAACTATGAGCCCCAAATTAAATTCTTTCTTTTATAAGTTGCCTCAGTTATGGCATTTTTGTCACAACAACAGAAAAAAGCAAGACAATAAGAAATAATTTTAGAAGAAAAAAATTTTGACTAATAACTCTTTTCTTAATGTGAAATCCCCCTTTTATATGTTATACTACTTGTAGGTGTGGGCCAGGGGCATATGGATTGCTTCTGAGTCCACACATCTACCAGGCATGTTCAGCCTTTGAGCTGCATGAGTCCCAGGATAGCTATGAATATGGCCCAATGCATTTATGGATAATGAGATCATTTTACATGTTGCAATGCCAAAAGGATGAACACTCCAGCCATCCCCCCATGCCCTGAAATTATATTCCATCTTGCTTATTTTATGGTTCTATCTATCGGTTTCCGGCTAACACCCCCCCCCACACACACACACACATTCTCAGACTACTTCTGCCTTCTGAAGTTATCTAAGGTACTGTTCCCAGTAACGTAGGAAAAGACCTAGATAACGCGAAAAGCAAATCCATTAGGTCGGAAAACGAAAGAGCCACACGAGTACTTAGCTCTCGTCACTCTAGTGACGGCACGGCCTCAGCAGTCTCTGATCCAACTGGACACAGGACCAATGTCATACTCCCATTCCTCTGTGGTCAAACACACTTGTCCCCACAGCTGAGAACACTTTTTGCAAGTGCTTGGTAATTTATGAATATTTTATAGTTACACTGATTTATAATAATTTATATTTATATTAACACATATTTTGGCAATATGCTACAGAATCTGGATTTTGGACACTCAGACCTTCTGGTAAGCGAGGCACTGTAATACACGTCTGCTTTCTACCCAGGGATTAATCATGAGGCTAACTGCATCTCCTGACACAGGGACAGCACTTCAGTGCTTTGAGTAGCATGCCATTTTCAGCAGCTTGTTAACCAGAATTGGGACTGTGTTGCTTGTGAATTTTGAGGCACATTCCACTTAGTGCCCTTGTTAACAGAGGCAATGGCAGCTAAGGTGTTGAGGCTGCTACTGCCTACAGCAGAGGCAACAGCTTTGAAGAGGAAGAATATGTAAAGAAGTTCTCCTGGAAACACTATCAACCCAGAGCCTGGCCACTGCTTCCTCTCTCCTCACCTTCTCTTTTTCTTCGCTATAAAGAGATCTCCAGAGCTGAGGAAGACTCTCACCTGCTAACTCCTTATCCATACCTGAGTCTTCTCTGTGGTCAGGTGGTAAAATCTCTAGAGTCTCCGTTATAAGGAAGATCATAAATCCTAACAAACATGTTTATAACTATTTTCCTTCCTCTATTTTTTCCTTTCAGTGGTCTGGCAAGTTGCTGAGTGGCGTGATCCTACCAAGACTGCCTTAATGGACAAACTTGTTCTGCAGACTATAGCATCAAGAGAGATGGAACATCGTACCGTGTCTTGGTTAGACACTTGGAGATTTTCTCCAGCATGATACTCCTGTCCTAGTCCTGTGAAGACAGTTCTAGCCCTCTTTCCAACTCCTCTGATCAACAGCTACGGCAGCATAAAGGAAGATGTGCAAGCCCTTGCTTCCATGTGCACTGGCTTTATAATGGACTATTTTACACTTAGGAGCGCTCAGCTTGTCAACCATCTTGACACTTACCGATGGCCTTTGTGTAATGCCTGGCACCAAGGAGAAGTTCTGGAGCCCGATACCAAAACGTCACAACCACTGGATCCAAATCTGCGAGTGGCTTTAGAGGAGAATTGAATAATCTGGCAAAACCCATGTCAGCTGAAAAAGAAAATAAATACATAAAACTCAACTTGACATGCTATCATAGCTACACAGGAGTTGGTAATGCTTGCTCTAAAGCCTGCATCCTGGTTGGGAACTGCATTGTTTACTGAGACAGATTTCTATGCTGTCTGCTTTACTGACAAGGAAACTAAAGCTTAAAAGTATGTTGATCCCTCAACAGCAAACCATTAGTTCAGAGTCAAAAGTGGGATCTGAATCTAAACTTCTGCTTCCTGGCTTTCAGGAGCAAATAAAACATTCCAAAGGCTCTTGTTTAGAGACTGTACACCTCCCCATCTGAGAACTAACTCTACACACTACTTAGTTCAGGATGTGCTGGAATCAGGTGCTGTAAACTCAGAAGGGCTGACTTACATGTGCCTCTTCCCAACTCTGTGTTCAGTGACAGTGGACTGGACAAGTGGAATCGGCTATGGGGGAGCAATTAGAGCGTGCAAAACAGAAAATACCTTATGGGGACCTTTCTCCTAGAAAGTGGACTATATCAGCACATCATACACAATCCCAGGGACACACATAAAACAGAACAGATACTTGCTATAACATATATAGAAAATTGCTATAGTAATTCATTTAACAAAGATGTATACAAAGTATTGTCACTGTAAGGATCTAGAGATCTTTTTTTATGATTTCATGAATAAGAAGTACCTTACATCTAAAAGACACTTTACAAACGGCATTTACACACACCATACAACCTCACTTCACCTCTGTAAGAATACCAGTTAGTACTCTGCTTTTCACTTCTGAGATGAAGACTCTAAAGTCAAAGACAATCAAACTACTTGTCTATGCTCACAGGAATAGCAAATCATCAGTACTCAAAAGCCATGTTTTGATTTAGTAGCTACATTCTTGTGTGTTCAAGTATACATGAAGGGGCAGACGCTGGTACTGGGTGTCTTTCTCTATGACTCCTATGTTGCCTAGCCATTTCTTAGGAATTGGAACAATCCATCCCAGGGGAACTTCCTTGCTGGGATGGTGTGTTTGAAACCAGAAGGGAAACAACTTCTGGTTTCAAATAGCTCCAAGAAGCCCCTGAAACTGGCTAGATTCACTATGCCCCTCCCTCCCAAGGATACACTAACAACTGCTGAGAGTCATTCTCAGGCAAACCCAGCTGTAGAGCTGGCAGTGACAGTGCACTCAGGAGACAGCGGTAGGTGGATCTCTGTGAGTTCGAGGCCAGCCAGGTCTACAAGAGCTAGTTCCAGGACAGATGGATACACAGAGAAGCCCCCATCTCAAGCCCCCTCTCCAAACAAAAAGGACAGAGACCAGATCAGCTACCAGAAAAAGCAGGGACCAGGCCACCTCCCTGGAAGAGGTTCAGACCAACTGAGTCACTTTTCCAGAACACTTTCCAACATGCCGAGTTGCCTGCAAGCAGTGTGCTTCAGGTTCCCAGCTTTTGTGAGCTGTCACCTGTGCTGGGGTGGGCTTTGGTGACAGCTGTCTTTGAGTCATTTCTGCTCCTATAAGAAACCCTTCACTTAAATTCCTGTGAGTTACCCCTCACCAATCACAAAGTTGATCCTTGGTTGTACCCTATTTTGCTCCGCCATGAACTCCCTCTCCGGGGTGAGTAGACAATTGTGTAGTATTTCCCCAGGAAAACCTTAGTGACACAGTACTCACCATCTTATTTTTTGAGACAGGCTCTCTCCCTGAGCTAAACACACACTCCCTAGGCTGGCTGGCCAGCAAGCTCCATAATCCTCCTGTCTCCAACACCCCCAGCTTTAGGATAATAGAGTACCTTTTAATGTGGGTTCTGGAGATCTGAACTCGGCCTTTCAAACTTGTGTGTTAGGCACTTCAACTAAGGAACCATGCAGCCCTTCAGTAGCCATACTCTTAAGCGCTGAGTGGCATCCAATAAACTATACATATGGTAATTACAAACCACAAAGGCAGAGTCACAAGCATGAAAAAAACCTTATAATTTAAAATATACAATATACATAGTACATTTTGAATGTGTAAGAGATTCAAATGTACTATAAAAAGAACAAATGCCAGTGACTATAATGGATCATTTAATCAGAAGCTAAGTATGCTATAATATGCATTAAATTATAATTGATTATATTGCTTATTTAGAGTTTGAAATAATGTATAATGCTTCATGAGACTGCTCTGGAGTATTAAAACTCTGGAGTTCTTAAAGAAATTAAAGTTCACCAAGGAAACCCGTGTGATATCTCCCCCTTTAAAAGTCAATTTCTCTAGTACAAACAAAACCAGCCAATATTATACCTATTATTTCATGACAAGACACAACACTGAAAATACCAGCTTCCCTGAGTGACACGTGCTGGCTGCTGCTGCTGGAAAATATGGTGGTGGAAATGTGTGATGAGATGCTGCATTTTATATCAGAGGCAAAAACTAATGTTTCTCTTCTTATTCCCAACCTCTTATCTAAGTTTTTAAAAATGAATTAAGTAATTTATTTATTTTTGGAGACAGGGCCTCACAATGTAACTCTGGTTGTCCTGGAACTCATTTTGCCTTCCAAGTGCTGGGACTAATGGCATATGCCATCATGCCTGGCTCCACCTCTTAATTCTGTTTAATTCATTGTCAAATAAAGCCAAGGCCAGAAGAAAATAAGTACAATTCCATCCTACTGAAGCTGATAGGAGCCTTTTCAAATAATTACTAATTTAGACAAAGTAAATAACCTAAACAATGCCTTGACTGTTTTTCAAAATAAAAAGTGTGTCGAACTGTTCAATTAAATGGATGGGAAAGCTGGGCAGTGGTGGCGCACACCTTTAATCCCAGCACTCGGGAAGCAGAGGCAGGTGGATCTGTGAGTTTGTGGTCTGCCCGGCCTACAGAGCGAGTTCTAGGACAGCCAGCCAGGGCTGCACCGAGAGCCCTGTGTGGGTGTGCGGTGCTAACTAGGCAGTCTCTACCAGCAGACAAGGAGCAACACCAGAGTCTGCACAACAGAAGCACACAAACATGCCCAGGTAACAGGAGTCAGCTCTGTGGGGTTTCTACCATGTGCTAATAAGTCCCCCAGTGGGAGGGTCTCTATCTCCTTCAAGGTACCATTGGAAGCCTGCTCTTAAACACAGCGAAAGTAGACTAAATTGAAAACAGAACTTGAGCTGGATTTCGAAGTTTAAGTCTTTTGAGATAGGGAGGGAGGCGAGATGTTAGACAAGGACTGTTAAATATTTTTGGCTTCTTGAGAAAGGTTCTCATTCTTAGCCCAGGCTGGCCTCACTATATAGCCCAAGAAAATCCTCCCATCTCAACTTGTAAAGTACTAAGATTGAAGGCACAAGCCAAACTGGGGTGGGGTGGGGGAGGGGGTCTTTGAGGTTGCTGGGGAGGACAGGGCACAATGTACCTTTTTAACCATTCAACTGTACAGCTCTTTGGAGCCCAAAAAGAACTATACTAAAGCCTTAAGACTCAAATCCTGCAGTCATGAAGTCCTAAAGAAACACACAGAGGTCCACATTAATCATAAACTGGATGGCTGGCCTATTAACTCAGGCTTCTTATTAACTCTTTCTTGCATCTTAAATTAGCCCAGAATTCTTGTCTGTGTTAGCCACGTGGCTTGGTACCTTTTATCAGCAAGGCATTCTCATTTTGCTTCCTCTGTGTCTGGGTGACAACTGCAGACTGACCCTTTCTTCTTCCCAGAAGTCTCCTGTTCTTGTCGCCCTGTCTCTACTTCCTGCCTGGTTGCCCTGTCTATACTGCCTGCCTAGCTACTGGCCAATCAGCATTTATTAAAACAATACAAGTGACAGGGTACAAGACCACTGTCTCACAGCAGGCATCTGTAGATTTTTATTTTTATACCACTGGGATTGAACCCAGGGTCTCATACACATCATACAAACACCCTACCATGAGTTCCCTCAATCCCCACTATACTGTCTTTAAACAGTAATTCTGGGGCCGTGGAAGTAGTAGCATGGTGGTGGATTTCCATATACACATAAAATGGCATTAAAACACAGTTTATAAGGGCTTAATCAATTATAATTACTCTTACTGGTAGTTATTGCTTAATTCTTAACTTATCCCCAATCTTTAACAGAACTATAATCTTAAAATTCTTAACAATGGGTAACTGACCTGGGCAGAGAACACAGTTTTATATTGACTAGGTTCATGTGACTAAGGCAAACATTGTGAATGACAAAAACAACAAAGAGTCTAAAATGATGATGGTGATGATGAAGAATTTGCTTGGGGACAATGGAACTCGCGTTGCCAAGAGGGCCAGATAGCAATAAAGAATTCTGATAGAGAGGGTGGACATCTAAACTGTAGAATCATTTTCATAACATCTAGAATTAGAGATCATAGATTGCCAACTCCTTAAAGAAATAATTGTAGAGGAAGCTGAGTCCCCAGTCAGTCAAGGTATCCTGAAAAAGCACATTAATGAGAACAACAGGAGCACAGTGCAGAAGCAACAGCAGAAGCCAAAGACAGAAAGTCAGGCATAATGTCAGACAGCCTTGGGCCAGACTGCTCAGGAGACATGGTGCACCATGGTAACAGGGAGTGCTAGGATAGAGGTCATAGGCACAGGTCTTTTCAGGGACAGTTTTGATAGAGAAAATGGATTTCAGAGTGAGATTTTAACAAATTATGGTAAATGAAACCAAAGTGTGAATATCAAGGTTCTTGTAGGCGTAGAGAAACAATGGGGATGCATTAACACGGGACACAGGGACACAAACGCCAAAGAAAACAAGATGGAGGCATGAACTGAACTGGCACAGAAAATGTTACAACCAGTTTAAAGACACTACAAGGCTAACTCACTGAAGTAACTTTGTGATTGCAGAGTGAGAATGCTGCAGATCCAGAGCCAAACTATCCTGAGCTATTGTAAGTCCTTTTAACGGCCATCTGCTGTCTGTGTCTGACCTACCATCCTTGCAAACATCAGGCAGAACCTTTGGGATGCACTCACAGACCACTAGCTCCTACAGGCTGGAAGTGAATAATCTAACTGGGAACATCTACAACCCATGGCACAGTTTATCTACTCTGCTATGACCTATCTACTTGATGTGCTCACCACTTATTTGGGAAATTTGACTTATGATTTGTTCTGGGTTTATAAAAGTTTGTGCAATTGCCTCCATATTGAAATGTTTTTCAAGGCAACTTAAATGTGTGCTCCTCGGTCATGGCCCCTCATTTTAGCTCAGAATAAACCCCTTATTCACTTGGAGATAATAACTCTACTTGGTGTCCACATCTCACAGAGGGTCTGCCTCCATCAGAGGACTCACTTGGACTGGCAGCAGTTACAGCAGGTCTCCTGTGTGTCCAGCCAATCACACTGTCTCCTTGGGTAGATGCTGCTGACTTCTTTCTGGGGACTGAGCCTCTCCTTTGGTGTAGCTGATGGACTGACAGTCCTGCATTCTGAGCAGACTACTACTGAATGCCCTTGTTTTTATCTCAAGCACCCATCAAAGCATTTGTTTATATTGTTTGTTTCCAGAGCACTTGTTCCTAGCTAGCATCTCCAAGACCCAAGTGTGCGGTTTCCGGGTCTGCTCCAGCTTACTGGAACTTCATCCCTTCAGCTTAGAAATTATACAGGTTCGTGATCATAAAGATACCAAACATGATAAGTACCTCTCCTTTCCAGATCAAGATAGAGGTGCCAGGGTCAAGATGAACACCAACCTCACAGGGAATGAGACAACACCCCTTTCCTGGAAGGAAGATTATTAGCTCCACTATGAAGACACATAACAGGTGGGAACCCAGTATCTTGGGTCTTTTCACGTTCTTGTAAATGTTCAGAATAAACCGCAGACACAATGGGAAGAATCCACCTAGGTATGAGACCCAAGGAAGTTTTTCCCACAAGTGGCAAATATATTTGATCCAAAACACAAATCTCTCTAGCTAGCCCAAGGAAGTTTTTCCCACAAGTGGCAAATATATTTGATCCAAAACACAAATCTCTCTAGCTAGCATACAAGATTATACAGTTTCCAGGGGAAAAGATACCTCTACCAAAACAAAGGGAAGCAGGAATCCAAAGGAGGAAGTGTTTGAAGACCACGGCCACAGGGAACTCCACCTGGCTTTATGTTTAATTAATTAATTAATTCAACTTGCAATTATTTGGAAAACCAGGAAAGCCAATCAAACTATAACTTGGTTTTATCCACCCTTACCCCGCATGTGCAATGAGGAGCATCCAACATACTTAAATTGTGTTTTTGTCTAGTTTCTCCAAACTAGAAGTTGTACACAATAAAGCAAAATATATTGAATGGGAAGGCTACTTCAGTTTGAGTTTAAAAGCACCTAAGAAACGATAAAACTGCAAATTTACAAAAGAAAACCAGAAAGAGTTTTGGAAACTATAGAAACAAGAAAGGTGTTAAAAGCCAGACAGTAGTGGCATACCCCTTTAACCTAGAGGTAGGTGAATCTCGAGGCCAGCCTGGCCTACAGATGAGCTCCCAGACAGCCAGGGCTACACAGAAAAATGCTGTCTTGAAAAGAAACAAAAGAAAAGAAAAGAAAAAAGGTGTTAAAGAGCAGGAAATGAATAAAGACTCCCACCTTGCCTATTCTGAATCCTTATCCCCCTTTCCTTCTATTCTCTAGAAGTTCCCAAGCAAGACAAAGTTCTGTATCAAACTTCCAGCCCGTCATGGCCTCTCCTTAAAGCCTAGAGGGACAGGGATCCACACTGTCTATATAGTACCTGGGCAAAAACTTTAGATTCTGAGGCCCCCTGGAATGTGCTAAAGAATGTCATATCAATTTACTGACCTGTAATCCAGTTACTCATCTTTTATTATTCATCTTTTATTAATTTTCACCTTTTATTAATTCATCTTTCCATCTGTATGGGTCTCTCTGCTGCTTAGCTTTTAAAATGAAGGAGGAGAACTATTACCTCAGATCTACATGGATCTACACGGCAGGTCTCCAGGCCTCTCCTGCCCTTTCTTACAGTAAAAAGGGCTCTGGCTGAGAGGTGAGTGATTTCACTTGGTTCCACCAAGTGTACACTCTATTGTGATTGTTTGTGAAAAAACTACATGGGACAAACTTGATCTGCCCCTAGAACTTGACAGTAACTGGACATAAAGATGGACAAAGGACTGTACAAGTCACCTCTAATAATGAGACATTATGTACTACTATGAGACTATGTTGTTTACAACTCTAAAAATCCAGAATTGTTTACAAAGTTCTCCCAGACTGAAACACCTAGATAAAAACAAAATGACAAGCGCTAACACCAGGTGACTGTCAACTGAACTTATGCTTCAGAGTTCTTTAGCCTGGACAGAAGGACCCTGTCTGTACTTTGAAGCACCTCTTGAGTTAGAGAACTTGAGAGGGTAATTCTCCCATTTTTATTTCTCACCTTGAACTTGGACCAGCTTCTGCAGACACAACCACAAACTCATCCTCCACTACACCAACAACTGAGCATCCCAAGCGACTGAACTCCAACCACTCAGACAGTACTCCTAACGTTCACTCTTTTGGGCTTAGATGGTTTGAAACTGTCTAAGAAATACTACATTTCCCTTGGCATATTTTCCTAACTGGTAAATTGCTAATCTTGGTTTTAGTAAAACTACAAAAGCGGGCAACAGTATTATGTCTTTTTTACTAATCATGCATGTGAGTGTTTGCTTGACTTACATCAAATCTTGGTGTTTTAAATGACTCAAATATTTTCACTGAAAAATCTCATTATTCAGTATAACTTTTAAAAATTTTACTCTTCATGTCGGCAGTATTTTTAATTTTAAATTTTCTAAAAAGGAATTCAATTTGAGGAATACCTCAATTTTTTTTTTGTTTTGTTTTTCGAGACAGAGTTTCTCTGTGGTTTTTGGAGCCTGTCCTGGAACTGGTTCTTGTAGACCAGGCTGGTCTCGAACTCACAGAGATCTTCCTGCCTCTGCCTCCCGAGTGCTGGGATTAAAGGCGTGCGCCACCACCGCCCGGCAATACCTCAATTTTAAATCAAGCTAGAGTCAAAAACCAAATCGAATCTTCTAATAAGAAAAAGGAAAAAAATATTAACTGGCTCCAACCATTTGTATTATTATATTATTATTTCTAACAAAAGTGTTTGTGATACGATATATTCAAGGCTGTCTATGACATAAAACAACTAACTGTGCTGACAACCAGTGGCTTTGAGCTGACTCAATGTATACAACACTCTAAAGACAGTGGTCTCTAAAGTCAACAACAGCCATGGTGTTGGTATCAAACTGTACAAGCTCTAGGATCAAAGGAGACATCTCTGGATGTACAGGTACTAAATTAGAAGGTTTAGAGCAGATCTACTAAAAGTAATCTTTTAACCATGTATCTTTTAAAGGATTTATATTTAAATACATAAACTTATTCTTCCAAAAAGAAAAAACTTCTGTTTAAGAGACCATACCCGTAAAACCTATGTTTCCTGATTAAATGAATCTTCAGAGTTTCCATAGTGCAAGCCAAAATTTTAAAACCTTTTTGCCCCTTGGCATCCGGGGACACTGCAGAAGAAGCGGTGGAAAGACGGAAGAGCCAGAGGCTGGAGGAGTGCTGCAAAGTGCTGCCTCCTGGACACGGCATGGCCACTGGGCCATGAACTCACAGCAAGGGTTACCTTGTTAAGACCTGCTCACTGGGCCTCACCTCTAACTCAGAAGCTATTGGAAGTTGATGGCTTCTGGGGGTGGGGGTGGTGTAATTTTATCTTTGAAGGTACGACCACTGGCAGGTTGTCCAAAACCAGATAGACCTTTGTGCATATAAACCTTTGTGCACTAAATGAACTCATGTTTTTAAAAATGACATAAGGGTGAGAGGGGGTGGGTTGAATTACTATCTGGGTAGAGATGATTAAAATATATTTTTAAATGTATGAAATTGTCAATAAACAAATAAAAATATTCTTTAAAATTACCAAATGATACTCCTAATTCTGACAATGAACAGTACATCAGAGGGTAAAATTATGAAACAACTTACTGGAGTTCCAGTTTCCTTTCTCATTGTAAAATAAGAAATAAGATTTTATTATGCCCACAAATGCTGATCTTGCACAGATTTGGCCCCTTGTCTTCCCCTAACAATAACAACACTTGGTACATAAAGGATAATGTTGAGAAGGAATTTTAAAATTATTATAATCTGATTTTCTTCTGTAATGTAACTCTTACCCATTTACTTTCCCAGGCTTTCCAGTATAATACCACAATAACAGGACAAATAAATCACAAATAATACCTAAAATGACATAGACATTAAAATCAATCCTAAAACAAAAAGTGGCCATATCACATAAGTTATGGCTACAAAAAAATCAAACTGTCCCCCCAAAACCCAAAAATCAAAGCAGTAATAAATTGTTTCACATATCACAAATACCAAACAAAATATTTCATAGAGTATACATGATTATAGACACAGGGAAAACACAGTTTAAAGATCTTTTTTGAATCGGGATTTGGTTTAAAATGCCTCTCTTACTGTCACCTGTTACCTTTAGTTCTTTAGGTAATACTATGTTCTTGACTATTTTTACTTTAGATATAATGTTTATATTATCTGTCACATGTAAATATACATGTCAGACAGAGAGGGCAAAAAGGGAGAAAAGGTTGGGCAGTGGTTAATCCCAGCTCTTGGGAGGCAGAGGCAACTGATCTCTGAGTTTGAAGCCACCCTGGACTAAAGAGTGAACTGCTGTCTCAAAAAACAAAACAACAGCCGGACGGTGGTGGCGCACACCTTTAAACCCAGCACTCGGGAGGCAGAGGCAGGCGGATCTCTGTGAGTTCTTGCAGCCTGGTCTACAGAGCTTAGTTCAAGACAGGCCTCCAAAACCACAGAGAAACCCTGTCTCGAAAAACCAAAAAAAAAAAACAAAAACAAAAAACTAAAAAAAAAAAAACCACAACAAAACAAATTTGACCTGGATCCTGACAGCTAACAATGGTTTTTTTTGGTTTGTTTTTTGTTTGTTTGTTTTGTTTTGTTTTGTTTTTTGAGACAGGGTTTCTCTGTGGCTTTGGAGCCTGTCCTGGAACTAGCTCTTCTTGTAGACCAGGCTGGCCTCCAACTCACAGAGATCAGCCTGCCTCTGCCTCCCGAGTGCTGGGATTAAAGGCGTGCGCCACCACTGCCCGGCAATGTTATAGGATGTGGGGGCTCCTTCCTGTGGTTCTAATAACCCCCCTCTCCTGTACACTGCTTTCTGGTCAATGTGGCTTCACCTTCATTAGATGCTACAAATGAGCCTTCCCAACACAAAACAACCTCCAGCCTCTACATGTACAAAATGCAGTACATGCCAAGAAGGGAAACTGTGAATGGAGTTCTCAGAAAAATGTCATGCCCCATGTTAAAGGTTCAGCCAGACTAATGATTAGGACTTTGTGGTTGTGGAAACCTGGAATTTTGCAGGTCCAGAGCCAAGTGATCTCAGGATCTCGTTATTCCTTGTTTCTGTGTCTGAGTTATCTTTTCAGCCATCAGGTAAAAGCTCCAGAATGTATTAACAGACCTCCAGCTTCCATCAACATGAAAGCTAAGAATGTGATAATATATTAGACCCACAGCAGGGCTGTCCATCTGTCCAGGTCACACACACCTACCACCCACTTGGGCTGTCAGCTGTCTGTCTACAGGACATTTCTGCCCATGCATCTGGGGGGGGGGTGCCTTGATACATGCTTTTTTTTTGTTCTGTGACTACAAACGTTTGTTGTAACTGCTCCAACAATGGAACTATTAAGCGAACCTAAATCCATGCCCAGAGGTCACAGTTACTGTGATTGGCTCAGAATAAATTCTCTCTTCATCTGGGGACAAGGCCGTGTTTTACACTGGCAGAAGTAAGATTCGATTTAAAATGGAGGGAGGACTGTCAGTGTTTAAGGGAACAGGAGGAGCTTGAGAAGAGCTAAGTGACAATGCTGTAATAGAGGAAGCTTAAGAAAATCAGTCGGTTTTTAAAGCTGTCAAGGGAACTAGGGGCACCAGAGAACCAGTGAGAGACTACGGGGCAGCAGAGGAAAGTCTCAGTGCAGGAACCTTAGCAGTGGCTTAAAGGGTTAGCAAGGCACAGCTCTTCTAAGTCCAGTTTTCCTTTACTGTATCCCCCTTTAGGAGGCAGTTATGTGGCTGAGGTAACATAACAAAGAACCACACTGCAGGGTAAAACGTTTACATGACTATTTCTCATGGGCGGGACCAGCTTTTATCTCATTCTCACTTTTGCCGAGTAAAATGTACATCTTCAATAAATGCCTATTAGAAAACGTGTGTTAAAAATAAAAGCAAATAATGGGAAAGGACCAGGAGGGGAAAGCACCTATGAGGTACACAATGCCAATACAGTGCTCAATGGAGGTCAATCCACGCCAACCAGGCAAAGGCTCAAAGCAGGCTTACTAGTTTAGAACAGCTTCCTCTGGAACTGGACTGGGGAAGAAGATGCCAAAGTAGGAAGCAAGCAGCAGGGCAGGCTGAAGCACTCAGGTTGTATCTCCCCCAGCATCAACTTTCCAGTAGCAAGCAAAGTTTCGTTAAAACCCTTCCTTCCTAGGCTGATGAACACAGACAAGTGTGAGGCCTTCAAGCATTCATTTCAACAGGGACAACAGCGCCCGGCCAGAGCTGTGCTGCTGAGGACGGAGGAGAGGGAAGCACTAAGTTAGGGGAGGGCAATGGATGTGGGAAGAGAACACAGGCTAGGCTAAGGAAAGAACGGCGTAAGCTGGGGCCCTGTGCTGGAGAATGGTGGAGACACACGGCATACTCTCTGGGAGCAAATGTCATGGGGAGGCTGCCAACTGATGCCTCAATTAAGAATAACAGTATTTCATTTTGAGGAACGAGCTGTGGAAAAACTGCATTTATAGACTACCTACATTTTCCAACATCTTTTCTATAAACACTCTGAGAAAGTAATTTTAAAATCAACAACTTAATAAGGGTATTAAAAGGGACAACATCTTTACAATCACCTCGGTTTCTTCATCAATCATTTTAGGAATAATTACCTACCTATTTTGACTCTCCCCCTCTCAGGACCTTCTCCCATTACTAGGATATTTGCTGGTTTCTAGAAACAAAAATAGAGCATTCAAATTACTACATTTATTCTTTTGACATGCTCCAAAATGGAAATTTTCTCATATGAAAATATAATTTGTGTATTTTGATTCAGCCTAAACTAAATAAAGGTTAAGCACCTTTTACAGTTAAAGCATTTGATATTCTTGAAGTTAGCATTATATTCATATAAACATCTCTGGCAGGAAAATATACCTGTTTTCAAAATGGTGTCATATAAATAATTATTACAAAGCAATTAAAGCTATTATTTCTATTTGCCCCATAATTTAAAAACCTGCATAAATTAAATACAATTATTTTTAATATAAAAGTTTCAAAACACAATATAACAACTGTCACTTAAGTAAATCAAATGAGTATTCCTTGCTAAGTATTTTTGGATGACTGTAGAAAAGCATCACTAACATACAGACAGGCTCCATTAGAATTCACATCAGCTATAATAAAAGCAAAAGTAAGAAACTCCAAATACAATTTCAAAATGTAAGACAATAAAAACCAAAGCCAACCCATGCGGTGGTGGTGCACGCCTTTAATCCCATCACTCAGGAGGCAGAGGTAGGCAGATCTCTGTGAGTTTCAGGGCAGCCTGGTTTACAGAATGAGTTCCAGGACAGTGGAGCTACACAGTGAGATCCTGTCTTAAAAACACAAAACAAACAAACAAAAAAACCCAAGGCTAATAAGAGCTCTACATAGAAAGAATAGCCAGAGATGTTCACACAACTCACACAGTCCTTACCTGTACATGTGTGGGAACAAAATAGGGGAGAGGGAGCCAAACTCTGAAAACTCAGGAGAGAATGTGGATGTACTCAGAATTTACTGTGCTCGTTTACTCAGTGGATAGACAGATGGACAGACAGAGCGAGCGGTCTTCTGAGACACTCTCTCGTGCTCTCTCTAAGATCCTTTCCATGCTGCTGATTTTGTCTTAAGGAAGCTCTTCAATGAGAACAATAAGCACACACACAAAAGTGCAAAGGAAAGCTCACTGCCTTGCAGGGCCAGGGTCAGAGCCTTCTCCCTCCCACCAGTCAGGCAGAGACCAGGACCAGTGTGAAGACAAGAAGCACATGGGGAGGGGAAGCATATGGGGGGGAATCATTTTAGAGAAAAAAAGTTCATAGGATTTTGTGACTGGGAGCAAAAGGGAAAAAAAAATAATGAAAATCAAAACAGAGATCACACTGAGATCTTGGCTTCACGAAAACAAGAACGGCTGTGCCTGCTGTGGGACTTTAAACTAGGAGAGGAACTGGCTGGGGCGGTGCTAGCAGAGCAGGGCAGAGTCTGATATCATGAGATGCTCAAGCCACTCTAGCCTAGAGAGTGCGACCGGATGATTTCAACTAAAAGTCATTGCCAGAGGACCATGGTAACTAAAATAAGGTCACCAGGGCAGAATGGGTAAAACAGCATCAGGTGAAAGCCAAACCTTCAAAATTCAAGTTTGGTAACTATCAATGGATATCAGGTCGATTACAAAACGTTACAGAGCAGACTTTCAGGAAACAAAAGGAAATACATGATGACCTGAGTTTCAAGGAGTTTAAACCTAGTAAGGGAAGATGGAGAGAGTTTTAGAATAAAGTGTTATGAAAATCTAGCGGGTGGGGGTGATGCGCACCTTTAATCCCAGCACTCAGGAGGCAGAGGCAGGCGGAGCTCTGTGAGTTCAGTTTCTAGTGCCCAAGTCAGTCAACCTGCAACCAGCTCCAGGGAATCTGGTACCCACTTGTGGCCTTCAAGGGCACATGCAAAAGTGTATCACGAGAGTACATGTGTACAAGTACACGTGGACATACATACAGAGATCATTTTAAGGACAATTATAAAAATATATGCCAAAATTAACACATACTTGAAAATTTTAAAATATCTCTAAAGGCCAGGCCATGGTGGCGCACGCCTTTAATCCCAGTACTCAGGAGGCAGAGGCAGGTGGATCTCTGTGAGTTCGAGGCCAGCCTGGTCTACAAGAGCTAGTTCCACGACAGGAACCAAAAAGCTACAGAGAAACCCTGTCTCAAAAATCCAACATATATATATATATTGATATATATATCAATATATATATCTATATATCTATATCTATATCTATATCTATATATATATATATATATCTCAATCAGAAAAACACTCAGGACCAAAATATTTAAAATATATCTTACCAAACATGTGGAAGAAGGCTGATACTGCACTTAGAAGAAAAGTTTATGACTTTGAGTGTTATGTCAGGAAAGAGTCCAGACATAAGAAAGTGTGAGCCTGAGATGTTTAAGAATAAATAAACCAGAGAAACAAAACAAACAAACATGATATTAAAAAGATCCCGCAGAACTACAAACCAGAAGGGGATGATAAATCCTTGAGACAACTGGAACAAGAACACAGGAAGCACAGCTAAGAAGAGATGCACTGATGACAGAAAAAAAAAGAACCCCATGAAGGACCTCACACCTTTTATGAGCTGGGTGTAGTGGGGCGTGTCTGTAACTCCACAACTCAGGAGACGGGGGCATGAGAAGCACAAGTCTGAGGGCACCTAGGCGATATAGTGACAGTTCGTGCGTGAAAGAAAGCCAGGAGGAGGGAGGAACGGACAGAGTCTGCCTGGGAGGAGAATTAAGCAACCTAGGCTATATATCACTCAATCTCCATGCCAGAGACACAGGAAGACTCTATCAAACAAACAAGGACCAACTGCAGCTCAACAGCAGAGGACTTAGCAAGTTCAAGGACTTAGGATTCATCTCCAGCACCTCAAAATTAAATAAGAACAAAGAGCTAAGAATAACCAAGGCATTTGTGACAGATGTATGTTGGAGGGTGGAAGAGTGGGTATAGGAATTGGGCTCAAAACAAAACATCAAGACTTGTTTGTTTCAGATCTATAGCAGAGGCTTAGGTAAGATGACCAATGGACCAGAGTGAGGAACTAGGAGGCCAGGACACTGAGAACTTGAAGTCAGTGGATAACTATTCAAAAAATGATGCAGGACAATAATAGATTACCCAAAGATAGAACAAAATAAAATAAATCCTTAACTCATAACATATATACATTGTAAAGGGAGACTGTTCTTTTTTTCCAGCTGCTCAGACCTAAATAATCACACAGAAACTCTATTAATTACAACACTGTTTGGTTGATGGCTCAGGCATATTTCTAGATAGCTCTTACATCTTAAATTAACCCATTTCTATTAATCTATGTATCACCATGAGGGTGTGGCCTACTGGAAAGGTTTTGGCATCTTTCTCCTTTGGCAGCTACATGATGTCTGCCTGACTCTGCCTTCTTTCCTCCTCTAGTGCTTGGATTTCCTGCCTTGCTATATTCTGCCCTTCTATAGGCCAAAGCAGTTTCTTTATTAATCAACAGCATACAAAGGGAAATCCCACATCAATACATCAATTTCAACTGGAATAAAAATATAAATGAAAACCAGTTTCAATAACAATGCAAAAATACGCCCCCCCCCATAGGAACTAGATACTGAGATCAGCTGGCCTACAACTCATGTAACTAAAGTTGATTTCAAATTCAAGATCCTCCTGCCTTAGCTTCCTGAGTATATACCATGATATTTCCTAAGTCAATCTGATACTGGTAGGCTACTGCTGCTTCTTTTCTCCTCAAAGATTTACTTTATTTTTATCTGTGTGTGTATGGAAATGGCTGTGCACATGATACAGTGTCCACAGAAGCAAGGAGGCATCAGATCCGCCTGAGCTGAATGAAGTTTCAGAAAGCTGTGAATGCTGGCAATGGGGGTGCTAGGAACCAAATTCAGGACCTGCCCAAGAGCAGTAATGGCTGACCACTGAGCATCTTTCCATCACCAAACACACTTATTTACAGAGACATTAAAATTTCTGACCATAAAAGATAAATTTTGCTACACTGAAATAATTTCCGATCATGAAAACATAAAGCAAATGAAATCCACTGCATACACAGGAACACTATTTACAAGATGAAAGCAAGATCTGCTACAAGGCAAAATAAAAAACAAACCATACGGAAGATTAGGAAAAAAATACTCAGAAATTTAACTACAGCGAAAATATTCTTTAATCAAACACTTTCTGGAATATGCTCAACCTTAATCAGTAATGATAAAAACGCAAAGAAAGAGCATCGAGACAGCATTTCGCCCTGCATGACTGGGCAAAGATTCAAGACCTAAGCAACCTTAGTGCAGCAACGCTAACTCCCATATGCTTCTGGTGTAAATACACCGCTACGACCTGTTTGGAAAATAATTTGGTATAATCTTGCAAAAGTGAATAACTAAATCACTTTGAATCAGTAATTTCGCTTTTACATAATACCAAAGAATGTCTGTAATAACACAGTTCATAATTTAAAGAAACACTGAAATACAAATAAAATAGAAATGAAAAGATACCTATGACAGAACACCATTTCCATATAACTTAAAAGCAGAGGTAAAGCTACTATTTAGGAGCTGGGCGATGGTGGTGCACACCTTTAATCCCAGCACTTGGGAGGCAGAGGCAGGCGGATCTCTGTGAGTTCGAGGCCAGCCTGGTCTACAAGAGTTAGT
>NC_022034.1:26284323-26293361 GCF_000317375.1 Microtus ochrogaster | reverse complement strand
TCTGTAGACCAGGCTGGCCTCGAACTCACAGAGATATGCCTGCCTCTGCCTCCCGAGTGCTGGGATTAAAGGCGTGCGCCACCACCGCCCAGATAAACCTATTTTTAAATGAAGAGAATGAGAGTTTTCAAAATCTAGGCCATTTGTTACCTCTTAGGAGGAAGAAGAGACTAGACAGGGAGAAAACAAAACAAGCATGCTGCTGGTAATAGCCTACTTGTTAAGTGGCAGATTCTCAACAGTTTGTGGCAGTTTTATGCTTTAGCAGAAATAAATATTGCAAATATTTTTGTATGTACATAGTAAGATGATGCAAGCAACCAAAATGAGACAAGGAATGGGATTGGAAGGTATTTTCTTCAAGTGTTTGTAAACATCCGTTTATACTCTCCAGAAAACCTCTTTGAGAAGGTTCAAGATCTGAAGGCGGTGTGGCAGGGAGTGTGCCACCTGGTCTTTAGGGAGGAGCTATCTAGTGTATGCAAGGCAAGCATGCTCCTGGTTAACTACAGGATCTGAAGAACCATGGTGGTCACCAGGGCAGGGTATAATGATGATGAGCGTTAAAAGGAAACCAAGGAAGGACTTCCTGTTTCAAGTGGTTCTGCTTTAAGCAAGAGCCTTGTAAAACCAGAACGGGGTAGGTTCTTAAGTGTGGGTCTGATAGCTGTTAAGGGTTGCCACAAGAGGGGCAGGTGGGCAAGGTGTTCGAGAGAGGGGAAGGAGGGAAGAAAAGGGGAAGGGGAGGCACGAGACCAAGGTTAGAGGGAGAGAGAAAAGGTGAATATCTAGACAGCGCAGGGTCCCTGTAAGTGGCTGTCAGACATAAACAATGCAATCTGAATGGATGACTAGGTCATTGGTGGCCCAATAAAAACAATTTTTGCTTACTTACAGAATCCAGATATACTAATGAAATGCAGGCTTGTGTAAAGAAGGCAGAGACAAATTCAGAGCAGGGTTTGGAGACCGAAGAATGATCTTATACCCTTTGACAGGTCGGTTCTCAAAGTGCATTCCTAAGGGGAGTTACTTTCCCCTTCATAATAAGTAAATATATAATTTGGCCACAAGATATTTAGGTTTAAAAAAAATAACAAGAAAAAACTATGTGTCCACCACTGAAATATGTTTAACTCTTCAGAGTATTTTCTCACTTTTTCTTTAATAGAAATAATCAAGTACAAAAAGACAAGACTTCCTGAGTAAATTGGGGGCATGGGGATCATAAGAGGGGGAAAAGGGGAGGGGGGAGAAGGGGGGAGAAAGGGGGAGGAGCAGAGAAAAATATATAGCTCAATAAAAACAATAAACAAAAGGAAATGACCAAGGGTGTACAGGGCTACGAAGCAGGTCTTAGAACAACTCTACCGAATTCTCAAGAAGACTAACTTTAATAATATCGACTTAAGTATGTATGTGGGGGGTAAAGAACTGTGTAGTTCAACATCCATACCCCCGCCCACAGACCCTAAACAGACAAAAAGAAGCATACCAAAATTGTCTTGACCCACTTACACCCCAATTAGCACAGACCACGCTTCACCAAAACTCTTCTTACTGTGAACACCAAATGCCAGCTGTGAAAGAAAGTGATACTGCTGGGTTTGCACACTTTAGTTACCATAGCAACAGTAGAAATGGCAGAAGCCGGATGCCTCACATTTAAGTTATCAGCAATAAAATCAAACAGACAAAAATCAATGCTACAGGGTTTGCTTTAGTTAAATTCTATTGTAAAGGCAAGTCATGAAAACGTGCAATAGTAACAAGATTATAAAAAGCAGAGGTTTTATAATCTGCATTTCTGCAGAATTTGGTAAGTCGTAAACCCACACTCAGGATACTTCACACAGACTCCAAATCTGCTTTTCCTTTTATAGGATCACTTATTCCACAGGGTTAAATTTACTTCAGTTAATTGGCGTATCATAAATAGAACAGCGCAGAGATCCACAGCATTCTGCTCCATTTGCATTACGGCCCCTACTTCAGCATAGTGGGCAATCTCAATAGGACTCTAACAGCACCAAAGACAAAAACCAGAAACACAACTACCCAGTGTTAAATAATAGCAGAGTCTAAGCTGGGCTAATTTCTATACAATGGACAATGCTGGCCTGCTATTAGTGGCTATAATTATGCTTTCATTTAAATATAGTATAGTACAATTCCCTTCCCATTTGATACAGAAGTACAATCCCAGGAGATTCATTCCTGAACATTGCTTTTCGTTGTTGCCCTGAACAAATGAGATTCTGCTCTAGAACAAGTAACTACCAAGGAAGAAGCGCTGTGATTTCTCTTCTTGAACACACACAGTAGTCACTGGCAGACATTAGTCTGCCATAACTATCTATACCTTAAAACAATCTCATTCATTGAATAGTCGAACATTTAAAAATATAGCAAGACATAGTAGCTCATGCCAGTAATCCCAGCATTGGGAAAGTGGAGGCAAGAGGATCAGGTTTCAAAGTCTTCCTTGGTTATTTAGCAAGTTCAAGATCAGCCTGGGAAAGGAAAGCTAGTCTCAAGGGGAAAAAAAATAGGAGGGTACAGGGCATGCCTTTAATATCAGCACTTGGGAAGCAGAGGCAGATGTAACTATACGAGTTCCAGGATAGCTATGGCTACCTAAAAAGAAAACAAAGAGAAACCAAGAGGGAGAGGAGTACGGTGCGGGGATGGAAAGAGGGTGAGAAATGCAGAGAAGCCAGTCAACGGACGTTTCCAGACACTAGCAACGAGAGCCCTATCGCTCTCATCTCCTGGAATCTTCCCATACACTAACTGGCTAGGGAACAAGTACACGTATGAACTAAACTGCTAATGGTTAGCGCTCACCATCCACCCAGCTATAGGGTTAGGCACAAGTGTCTTTTGATGGGCGATGTCCCAGTTTTAAAAGAAGCATCAGGAAATGCTAAAACATACCAAGTTTGTCAACTGGAAGTAGATCATTTCCATGGATACCACAAACTCCATTCGTCCATGACAACTGTCCCTTCTCCCTACTAAAACTATCTTCTCCTGGTACTCTTTTGACCTCCGTCCTGCTACCCTTTACACCGTAAACTTAGTCACTGCTCCTCAGTTCTATCTCAGGCCCTAAACATTCACTACTGCCTCTCTGTATTCTGATCAACTAGCTGCGGACCCTCATGTTCTCTCAGCAGCTGACTATGACTCCGAGTCCTTAAACAGATTCTCTGTGAGCGGCCTCTCTTATAAACCTAGCCAGTTAAGGAAAACCCACATTTTAAACAGAACAATTAGGATCCTCCATAGCTGCTCCTCCTTGCTTTTCTGCCTTTCCTCTGTTCCAGTGATACCATCCAGGTGGTATCCACGCCCCCTGCAAACTGTCTGTCTCTGTGTGAGCATGTGTGTGTGCAAACATGCGTGCTACTAGAATAAGAACATTGCTGCTCATGACAGGCGTCCTACCAGGCAAGTGTTCTATGAGTGAACTACAACCTTAGCCCTGTAGTTTCTTTTAAAGCATTTTTGTTTTATAACTATCTCATTTAAATTTCCCCTGCAATGGACCCATTGAGAGAAGAGGTTGTATTTTATTAATTCTTATATTTCCAAGTGCTCAGTATAGTGTCTAGTACATGTTAGGAAGTCAGAGTAAGTTTGCAAAGCAAGTTCTAAGTCTGTAAACAAGTACTCCCTCCATAGATACCCAATAACAAAAAAAAAAAAAATAGGTTTTTGGAGATAAGGTTTCTCTGTGTAGTTCTAGCTGTCCTGGAACTCACTCTGTGGACCAGACTGGTATAGAACTCACAGAGATCCCCTGAGTGCTGGGATCCAAAGTGTGTGCCACCACTGCCTGGCAAAAAATGCAGTTTTAAAAGATGGTTATACTCAGTAATGTCATTGCTTTCATACTGGTACAGTGTAGGCTTAAAGGCCTTCTCTGTTAGAACACCTAGCCACTACCCAAAATGCTATCTGTAACTGAGGAAGTATTAATCATAAAGTTTCATGTTTGCAGCTAGATGTAAGTTATCTGTAAATTAGAAGCAACCTGTAATGCCAAGTACATGGTGAGTTTCATTTTACCATAAGGCAGGCTGGTAGTATCTGTAACATAACAGCTACGTTAATCCAACTTCGGTGCTCACGTTAAATAACTCCTGCCAACCTAGCACTGCCAGCAGTTAACAATGTACTCCTTTGTCTGCCTTTAGAAGTGGTTATAGGCCTGAACAGCAAAGATAAGGTTTTCTTTCCCCTAACAAGAATCAATAAAAAGCTCGATGCAAAACAAACACATGTATCTGGAGGGCTATTTACCTAAGTTGCTTCAAGGTCAAAAGGAGAAACTAATCAAACTCTTCTCCTTATTGCTAGCAGCAGCAGGAATAACTACACAGGCATCCAGATTCAGCATTGAGAAGCACACCTCACAGAAACAACAGTCACAAGATGTAGTTTTCTACTTACATCTATGACACTCATTCAAATAAAACTCACTCAATTAAACAGCATCCCTGAATGGGGTTTTCAGTTTTAACTATTGCCTTCCAAGTCCGAAGACCATCTGTGGCTCTCTGTTCTTCCTGTTTTATTTACTCAATTTTTACATGTGTTTATGTTCACTCTTATTATACTGACTCTCTTGATCAAACTGACCCTCTTGTTCTACTGAAGAAGAATCTGAGGCCCTGAGTGAAAGAACTAGAACCTCCACGGAAAGTGGCAGGCCCAAACCAGACTGCAAAGCTCACAGACACATCACAGGCCGCGGGCTGTGAAAGCAGGAGCGCACTGGAGAACTTATGGGACACTCAGTTCCGTCCCTCATCTCTACACACGTTCTCAGAGGAAAGTATGCTCCCACAAAATAACCACCACACGTGACCTGGTGAAAAGAAAACACCAGTTTTTATTTGTGTCTTTATGTGTCTCTCTGTGTGGGCATGTGTACATGTAAACCACCTGGATAAGGCCCCTGCTGCCATCTTAGTTAGGGTTCTAGGGCCTTGCTGAAACACCATGGCTGTAAACAACTTAGGGAAGAAAGGGTTCATTTCATCTTGTACCTCTCAGGACAGGAACTCAAAGTGGGAACCTGGAGGTACCAACTGGAGCAGAAGCCATGGGAGAATGTTAGTTACTGGCTAGTTCCCTTCAGCCTGCTCAGCCTGCTTTCTTATGGCA
Source organism: Microtus ochrogaster (assembly GCF_000317375.1). Classification (NCBI taxonomy): domain Eukaryota; kingdom Metazoa; phylum Chordata; class Mammalia; order Rodentia; family Cricetidae; genus Microtus; species Microtus ochrogaster. The sequence continues at coordinate 26,288,186 of NC_022034.1, read as the reverse complement.
CCCAGGATCATCTGCCCAGAGGTGGCACTGTACCAGTGGGCTGGGCCCTCCCACATCCACCACTACTGAGGAAAATGCCCAACAGACTTGCCTGCAGCCTGATCATGGGGAGCCATTTTCTCAGCTGAGGCCCCTTCCTCTCACATAGCCGGGGCCTGCAGCAAGTGGACAAAAAACAAGTCAGCCCACATACCCTGTCCCTCTCACAGCTGGCTGGCTGACACTGCACACCCCCCCTCCCCCCCGCTTCTCCCTCATTCTCACTCTTTTTGTTTGCTCTGTTTTTTCAAGACAGTATTTCTCTGAGTGGGCCAGACTGTCCTGGAACTTGCTGTATAGACCAGGCTGACCTTGAACTCAGAGCTCCGCCAGCCTCATCTCCTTAGTACAAGGCTGCCCAGGTCATTCTCTCTCTTAATGAAGCTCCTCTCCAGGAAGCTGCCCGCCACGTTTAGAGACCACACCCTCTACTTTTCTGTCTGAAGCTCTCCTTCCCACCTCAAGGCCCAATCAAGGCCCTGAGGCCTGTTCACACTAACAAACTTAATTCCTCAAGGATTATGGGTATGGATCAGCTTCCTCTGCAGCCCAGCTGCAGCAGCTCCTGTTTTCTATTTATCAGAACAGATTCTGGTTTTGTTTCCGCTGCTGTGACAAATAGCCTGACGATGCCACAGGGGGAAGAAGTCTGTTTGGCTTTCTATTCGAGGTCACAGCTGTCACCTCAAGGAGGCTGACGCAGGAGCTCACAGGCACAGCTAAGACCAGAGAGAAAGGACACACAGCCTGGCTTGCTTCAGGACTGGAAGGGCAGTGCCTTGCCCCTCTTAATGCTGTGTAAGTTACCATGTAAAACTGACTACACAGAGCAATTAAGTCCTATTCAGACAAGTATTATCTGCTGTAGTAACTCTTCAAGGAGAAGTTTAGCTTAAGAAATAAAAAAAAAGAAAGAAAGAAAGTCATGTGACTAGCACAGCATTCTTGCCTCCGGAGCATCTCGCAATATCTCATTTAAGAGAAAACATGGAAAATAAGCTATCCAAAGCATTTACTAATTCTTTTAGAAGATTTATTTATTATGTATACAGCGTTCTGCCTTCATGTATGCCTGCAGGCCAGAGGAGAATGCCAGATCTCATTATGGATGGCTGTGAGCCACCATATGGTTGCTGGGAATTAAACTCAGGACCTCTAGAAGAGCAGTCAGTGTTCTTAACCTCTGAGCCATCTCTCAAGCCCCATACTTACTAATTTTGACATTAGTTGATGTAAGTTTTTTTAAAACTTCCATATTTTAAATATTAAGTCTTGGCAAAAAATAATTGCAATATTCAAAATATAAACTACAGGGAACAGAGGCTAGTTTTTAATAATTTTCAGAACCAGGAAGAATGACGCACACATTTGCACCTGGTCTCTGCTGTAAGCAGACAGGCTAGAAAGAGTATCAGGCTGCAGGAACTCCACGTGAGGAAGGCATGCTTGAAGTGTGGACGGGCTGTCCAGGGGCACCTACAGGGGTGCCATCGGGAAGAATCCAGAAACCTCAGTATGAAAACAGGGAATCAACCATTTAAGTTCCCATTACGCATGTTACAGTGAAGGAAACAGACTTAATGGCTAGCTTAGAAACTTTCAAGCTTTTCTGTAAAGACTGATTTATTTTTATTTTATTTGTAAGTATGTTTTGCCTTTATGTGTGCACCACATGTGTGTGGACCCAAGGCACCAGGAAGGGCATCGGATCTCCTGGAACTTGAGTTAAGAGTGATTGGGAGCAGTCATGTGGGTACTAGGAACTCACCCTAGGTCCTCGCAAGTGCAGCAAACATGCCTGACCACCGAGTCATCTCTCCAGCACCTACTCCGGACTTTAAAATAACAATTCAACTCACTAAATGAAGACGCAGCTATTCAGAATGCAGGCTAACTTTTGGGGTGGGACTTGCACAAACACTGTCTAGAAGAGAACAGCCAAGCCAGGCCTGAGCGTTCACTGCCATCTTCACTAAGGGAAAACTTAGCTTGGGCCAGGATCCGGGGATCTGAGAGTGAAAAGACAGTCTGACTTGTCGTTGGGCTTATGCCACTGGCCCAGTAGCAATGCTCTGAAACAAAGGATCAATAAATCTATGTAACCTCACCATTTAGCCAGCACACCTCTGTCTTTGTTGAAGAATGATGTGAAGTGTCATATATTTTGCAGAGATTCCATTCTAGTAACTCACAAGCACAGACAATAAGCCAGTGCCAGGACAGAATCGATGAGATATGAACCCTGCTCTAAGAAGCTCGCATTGTAGAAAGGCTACCAACTACATGCTGGCACTCCTCCAAGTCCAGAAGAGCAAGCCCATAAACGTGAGTCATCCTGTATTTCATCATCTTACTCTGCACTACATCCTGCTGTAAAATTCAAGTACAGCTTTCTCTCAAACTGTTTACAGGTCTCAAATATTTATAGACTTATGTCTCTCCTTCACTGTCTCTCAGCCAAGAGAAATACTTTTAGCTCTTTCTCCTTTCCTTTTAAAGCCAAGTCCTCAATTCAAATAATCTTGTTAGTGGCTTTAAAATTCTCTGCTTTTGTATTTCATTCTAGGATTCAAAATCACATAACTGAAATATTGTTCCAGACATGAAAACAAACACAGAAAAAAACAAAAATACCAATCTTTTTGAGGGTTAGTATTTTTTAATATGAACTCTAGACTCTCTTTTAGTTACTCTCAATTTCCTTTGCTTACATTATCAAGCTGCAGGCTTATATTTTCTTCTACTACTACGGTTGTCTGGATTTTCCAGGTTTTTTCCTATGAAATGGTCCTTTAGAGACAATGAGCACACAGACAGCTGACTAACAAATCATGTGAAGCAATGGGAAGTAAAGCAGTTGAAAGCCTCCACCCTGTTCTTCAGCTCACTAAGATTTCAAACATCTCCATCTCCTTTTAATAACATTCCTATTTTATATACATTTTTCTATTGATGACAAGGTATATGTGTAGGTTGAACATTCCATTCCTGAAAATACTTGAGCAAAAGCAAGACAGTATTGTACAGACAGATATCAAGATTCTAGCCAATGGAAAGGACTAGGAGACTCCCGGATTTCATTAGAATTACTTTATGAATAGTGGAGAGATACAGTAATTGTGAGGGGAAAATATAAATAAGCACTATAATACTTCAGAGCCTCTTTTAGAAAATATGGGAACACTATGCTCACCTTAGGAAAAAGGTTTTTGTAATCAGTGGGGAATCTATTCTTTTGCTCACAAAGTTTCAGGACCTTAAAACAAACTCACAAATACCAGATATTTGGGGCCTGCTTCAGTCAAGCTACAACCCAAATCTTTTTTTGTCCTACACCAGTTATTCCTATTTGAGCCAGGCAAAACTCGTGTCCTTTCTGAGATAATACAACGGCCTTCTCACCTTAGAATTTCTATAACCAACATTCCTATAGATTTCCTTTGCTCACTAAATCTCTAAGTTCCATGTCAAAATTCAGCTGAAATTTTACCTGCTCTCTGAAATATCACCCTATTCCCCCACCATACTCACACTGTAACTCTTCTTAGCTTGAAAAAATAGCATTGAGTCTTCCCCTCTGAAGGACCTACAATCTCATTCTCCCGAACTTATCAGTGTTGGTGTTTATGTCATGTTGCTTCTCTTAGACTCTAACCTTCTGAGAGGGTCTCTGATGCCGTCACAGCTGTAGCATTCCTATTCCCCTTACTTTACACAGACATAAAAATATTGCACGTTCATGGAAGACAATGTTCTAATATTCAATATTCTGGCCTTTCTACAACATTTATTGTATACAACAAGGATCATAAACCCTGACTCTC
>NC_022034.1:26274054-26284152 GCF_000317375.1 Microtus ochrogaster | reverse complement strand
AGTGGTTCTCAATCTTCCTAACACTGCGACCCTTTAATACAGTTCCTCATGTCATGACCCTTAACCATAAAATTATTTTCATTGCTACTTCATAACTGTAATTTTGCTACCGTTATGAATCGTAATGTAGGTATCTGTGTTTTCCAATGATCTTAAGCAACCCCTATGAAAGGGTTGTTTGATCAACAGGTTGAGAACTGCTGATCTAAGACCTCTATAGATATTAACAAATACCATAAGAGAATAAAAATGATATATAACAGGAATGAATAACAATGAAATGATTATTTCATTTCAAAGTAGAGATAGATTATGAAGGTAAGCTTTAAATTTTTAAATTTATTATTATGTATTGGTGCTTTTTTTCTGCATGAATGTCTGTGCACCAGGTTGGTGTTTGTAGAGGCCAGAAGATAGCCCCAGATCCCTGGGAACTGGAGTTATAGTCAGCTGTGGGCTGCCAATGGATGCTTGGAATCAAACCTAGGTACTTGGCTAGAGCAGCCAGTGCTTAACTGCTGAGCCATCTCCAATACCAAGCTTTAGTATTTAGTATTTAGTATGATGTGGGATTCTCCTTTGTATGCTGTGAATATGTTTTATTACCATTGGTTAATAAAGAAGCTGCTTTGGCCTATGGTAGGGTAGAATATAGCAAAGCAGGAAATCCAAACAGAATAGAGGAAGAAAGAAGGCAGAGTCAGGCAGATACCACATAGCTGCTAAAGGAGAAAGATGCTGGAACCTTACTGGTAAGCCATAGCCTCATAGTGATACATAGACTAATAGAAATGGGTTAATTTAAGATGTAAGAGATAAGTTAGGAATATGCCTGAGCCATTGGTCAAACAGTGTTGTAATGAATATAGTGTCTGCGTGATTATTTTGGTCTGGGTGGCTAGGAAAATAAAGCACAGTCTCTATTTACAGTTACAGTCAGCTGTGAGTTGCCATGTGGGTGCTTGGAATCAAACCTAGGTCCTTAACAAGAACAGCCAGTGCTTAACTGCTGAGTCATCTCCAGCCCCAAGCTTTAGTATCTGTGCTGAGCCTTGAAAGACAACAGTACATTTAAGTATGTAGAGACAAAGTATAATAATACAAGGAAATGCAAGGCATTAAGGCAAGAAACCTTAGGACAGTACGGGAATAACCAATATCAAAAAGCATGCAGCAAGGGACAGGATGGAGGGTGTGTAAAGTAAACATCTGAAGTCATTAGAACTATACCCAGTAAGATCCTGAAAACCAAGTAAGAATATCCCAAAGTTCCTGAGAGGCTAATAAGTGGCTAGTAGGTCTATTATGGACTAGAAGGAGAAAGACTAAAAGAACACAAATACAGAAGCTGATATCGTGATAAAAGAAAGATCTAATATATCAGGGCCTGAGCAAGGAAGGAGGCACAGGGGATAAAAACAGATGAGTAGGAAAGGTATTAGAAATGACAATGTCACGCTCTGGATGTAAACCACAAAGAAGGTCTGTATAAAGGGTAGGTCTGTTTCTCTGCAAGGAAGAGGCTGCTGCCAAAACCAGGAGAGAGGAAACCAAAGGAGAGCAAAGTTAAACAGGAAAAACTGAGTCCCAGTCACACTGAATAGAACCAGTAGGCACTCAGATCACAGTATCACAAAGAAACTGATAAATTCTTCTACTTAGAACAAATAACTTTGTAAAACATGAGAAAAACACTAACTCAGTCCTGAACAAAAGATTCTCACTATTGATTAAATGTGATCAGAACCTTAAAAGTACAAAACCTAAATGCTATCTATGTATGATTTCAAAGCAATCTCAAGTACCAAAATGAACCACTTTAAAACATAATGACTAATGGTAAATTCAAAACTGGAAATTTAGAAGATTTAAAGAGCCTTAAAATTCCTTTAAAATGCTAAATTAATGAATAGTGAGCACAAGGTCACTATTATTCGGTTGCAATTCAACTACAGTGTCCCAATAAGAGGAGGTCGAGGCAGACTCCAGGTCTGACTGACAAGGCACTAAAGGACACTAACTACATCTCTGTATGAATTCCATCTTTTCTGTAGCAAATAATTCTCCTCAGTTAATAAAGCTGGAACCTACCTAGACTAACCCTAATCATTTCTGGATCGAAAATTTGCAAACTTAAAAAAAAAAACAAATTATTATAAAATCACACAAGGGGAGGATAACACTTAAAGGGTAAACTTATGAGGATTATAGCTATCCTATGTACTTATATTCTTAATAAATAAAACATTAAGAATCTAAGGTGAAAAGGAAATGAGTACTTAGCATATAATTTGATTATTAATAAATGTTTATTTTATATATTCTGAATTAAAATATAAGACCAAACATTTGCACTGTGACTAATTTGTCTAATAAGTATGTTCTAGTTTTTAAATACATTTATTCATTTTTTTATGGTTTTCGAAGACAGGGTTTTTCTGTGTAGCTTTGGAGCCTGTCCTGGAACTCGCTCTGTAGCCCAGGCTGACCTCAAACTCGGACATCCACCTGCCTCTGCCTCCCAAGTGCTGGGATTAAAGGCGTGCACCACCACCACCTATTTATTTAATAGTACATAGTCGTTTATTTACTATTAAGTAATGCTGGTAATAACATTATTTTTGCAAGAGGTAATGTCATGATCTCAGCTTAAGTCTTAAGGAGAAAAAAATGAGAAGTCAACCTTCATTATTAGTGCTTTTATATAAAGAATAATTGAAGTGAAATGCAGTAGCTTTACATATTAACTGAATATTAAAATTATATATTACTATTTGTTTAAAAGTCACATTGACACTTTATGGCTACGGATTAATTTAATGGAATAACAGACATCAGATGTTTAAAGATCATCTTGGTTGGTTCTTTGTTATTTTAGACAGGGTCTTGTTATGTAGCCCAGGCTGGCTGCAAACTTACAATCTCCCAGCTGAGTATGGGTTACAGGTGCGCACTACTGTACTCAGCAAAGGGTAAAGGGAGAGAAAGAAGAGGGGGTGGGGTGGGGAGAGGAGGACAGAAGAGGGGAGACAGGCTCACTCCGCCTAGGCTGTCCTTGACTTCATGGCAATCCTCCTACTCCAGCTTCTCCTGTGCTGAAATTACAGACAGCAGCCACCATGCCATCAGCTGCCAGTCTTTTGATTGTAGGTTACAGGTAAGTTTTTATCCCTCCTTTGGTATGTATTTATAAATTTGTCTTAGCTAATGTTATAATTGTATGAAGAGGAGCAACTTACCAGGTCTCTGTGAAGCACCCAGTTTGCATGGAGGTAATGGATACCGTCGAGAATCTGGTAAAGCAGCGACTTAACCATAGATCTTGGTAACTGCATGGGCTTTTTATTTGCTTTTGATGCACGGTGAAACTTAATAATATGCTAAAATTAGAAAATAAAACATACTGTAATAACATAGTCCGCTCATATCTCTGCCAAAGGTAAAAAAAAAAAAAACAAAATCAAAATGCTCTGTATTTTACAATGAACTTTTTAATTAATGATACAAAAATTTCTGAATAATAAGGTTGTCCAAAAAAATGTTTTGGGGGATGAATGTGACCATGTTAATGTGGGTCTATAATGGTCAGATCGCATAAAAACACTAAGATTTCCACTAACTAGCCTCAAAAGGGAAAAAGAATTCACACTTACATGCCTAAGAACAGTACTGGCAATATTCTGTGCGAATGGGAGAAGAATGGCAAACTGTAAATCCTGGCTGTTACTTAAAAAGTCAGTACTTAGTATATCGGATAACATCACTGACAATGGATATATCTGAATTACTGGGAAAGTACTACCTTCTCTAGGCACAAAACAATGTGTTATGTCCCTACAATTTAATATTACAGAAAGAACAGAGAGGGCTGGAGAGATGGCTCAGAGGTTAAGAGAACTGACTGCTGTTCCAGAGGTCCTGAGTTCAATTCCCAGCAACCACATGATGGCTCACACCCATCTATAATGAGATCTGGTGCCCAGAACACTATATACGTAAAATAAATAAATTTTAAAAAAATAAGAAAAAAGAAAGAACAGAGAAAAGAAACTGGAGAATTTTAACAACTTGAAATAATAATTGTTTGATCTCAAACCTGAGACAACCGGCTGAGGCGTCAATAACCAGAGGCCATTTTCACATCACGTGATAAATGTGGTTATAAAAGCTCTGTAGTGCAAGGAGGAGATGCTGCAGCCTCCTCTACTCCCACCTGCGCCTCTATCAGATCCACAGGCCCTAACTGCTGAGCCGCAGCAGCCCACACAACTACCCAAGTGAGCTTTATCATTACCAAGTGAGCTTTGTAGAAATAACGGAGGGTTATGACAAATGGGGAAGAAGCTGGCGTTTTGAGATGGGCCTTAGGAAGCCTGGGATAATGTTAAACTCATGCTCAAAAATAACCTCAACTCCTGCTTCTGCTGCTTCCACCTCTCAAGGGCTTGAATTACAGGTATGCATTATCATGATAAGCAAAACAACATTTAAAACCATTTTATTAATGTAGTGTGTGTGTGTGTTCGTGTGCATGGGAAACAACTCATAGAAATGGGTTCTCTCATTCCACCGTGTGGATCTTGGAGGAATCAAACTCAGGTTTTTATATCTGGGAGCAGGTACTTTTTACCTACAGAGCCATCTACCCAGCCCTAAAATGTAACTTTTATTAAGAAAAAATAAGAGAAACAGTGGAAGCTCTCACAACAGCTCTCTAACAGCATGGACTTCAGAAGACATTCCAGACCTGGTAAGCCTGTCCAGCTGTTCTTATAAAGATTTTCTGATTTATGTAGAAGGCACACTGTAACATATTAAAACAAATTTATCCATAATTTAACTGTCACATTTGGATTTTTAGGGGTGCAGCTTTAGAGACAAAATGTTTTAAATGCTCTGGTTCTTTTATGTATTGATAAGGCATTCTAAAAACTATATGCATAGTTTTATTTGTAGACGCAGTTTTAAATATCAAGATATGGTAAGAGAGCAACTTTCATTTAAAACCTACTCACAAGCATACACTGGATCAACTTTGAGCCCTGTGTACTCCACAAAAAGGAACCAGTTTTCACTGTGCACGTCACCAGACTGCCATTAACTGCCTGCAGAGAACCAGTCTCTTATGCTAACAAACTTCCTCAGGGGAAACTTCGGGGTCTAACAGATACTGCCTTTTTAAAGCAACATTTACTTCAGCTGCTCTAAGCTGCAATGAACAGCGAGCTTTCTTTCCCGTGCATTAGTAGGACATTTTGCCTGCATACATGCCCCTTACCTAGAGAAAACAACCCTTTGGGCAGAGCAAGTTTAAACTTACCCAAAGGTCGTGTTCTGCGTAGTCAAACAGCAGCCACACCTTCCTGTCACTGTGAGAAAGGAACACCTTCTGCAATGCAATCACGTTGGGGTGCTTCAATTCTCTCAAAAGCTGAATGAATGCAAGACAAAGAAGGAGATCATGACTCATCAACAAGCAGGAGTTTAGAAGGGAATTCTGCTCATACTTGAACAGATTTTTGAATTTGAAACAAGATCTTACTATATAGCCCAGGCCACACCTAAACTCACTATCCACGTGCAGTGTATACTACTGCCCAGCTTCCAGATGAACTTTTCAAATTTAAAAGTGCCAGGTGAGCTGCATGAACGGGAAAACGGCTTTCCAATAGCATCGGTGGAGAAAAATTCTGTCAGCACCTTTCAGATGCTTTTCTACAGCACACCTGTGCGCATGCGCATTTCGTAAATAGGGTAGGTTTAAAAGATACAATGTAAAATGACAAAATGAACACTGCACCACTAACAGGAATTAGATCTGTAAACACAAGGACCTGAAATCCAATTCTTAGAACCTGCATTTTAAAATGCTTTTTGAAAAAGTCAGTCGTGGTACCAGAGTGAACACAGGCAGATGGTGGGGTGGAGGCTGGGCGGAGGGCTGCCCCCCTCTCTGGCCAGTCTGCTTAGCCTGCTTCTTGAGTTCTAGGTCAGTGAGAGGCCTCATCTCAAAATAACAAAAGAAAGGACTGAGGAATGACACCCGAGGCTGCTCTCTGGCTTTAACAAACATGCACACACATGTACATATACGTGCGCACACGCGCACACACACACCACACACACGTACATATACATGCACGCGCGCGCACACACATGTACATATACGTGCGCACACGGACACACACACATACATGTACATATACATGCGCACACACATACATGTACATATACGTGTGCACGCACACACACGTACATATACGTGCGCCCGCACACACACATACATATACGTGCGCACACGGACACACACACATACATGTACATATACATGCGCGCACACACACATACATGTACATATACGTGCGCACGCACACACACATGTACATATACGTGTGCACACACATGTACATATATGTGCGCACGCACACACATGTACATATACGTGCGCACGCGCACACACATGTACATATACGTGCGCACGCGCACACACATATACGTGCGCACACGCACACACACATGTATATATACGTGCGCGCGTGCACACACACAATGTACATATACACGAGCGCACACACACATGTACATATACGCACGCACACGCACACACATGTACATATATGTGCGCGCACACACAAACATGTACATATACATGCACACGCACGCGCGCACACACGCGCACACACACACACACACACACACACACTCTACTCCCCTCCCAAAAAAGGAACTATATTTGGTCCGTGTATACTTTCTTTATGAAAGGATTATCTTCTTGAAAAAAGGAAATGACAATTTATATCCACCCTAGCACAGTATCAGAGCTCAATATATATATTTCATAAAAAGAGGAAAGAAAACTTAAAATCCCGACATTTATGCACTCTAGCGTCTATGGGGCTTATCAGGGATGATGAGTTTTGTGTGCGCTGATAGACTGGAGGTAATAAATGGCTGGAGTCTGGATCTTGAACATCTCCTAAAATCATATATGCTAAAGTTCCCAGTCCACACCGATACTGGGAAGTAGAGGAGGAAGTAGGGCTGTCAGTTCAACCTCTGCCCCAAGAGGCTGAGCATTATCAAGAGGTCTCTGCTGCCGCAGGCACCCACGCTCTGGCTGTGAGGCTCTGTGCTATCACAAGCCCTAGGCCAAGAAGCCATGGCCTGAATCTCTGAAACAGTAAACCACAACAAACCTTTGCCCAAAGACATTTGATTATCTCAGGGATCTATCACGTTGGTAGAGAGCTGACTCACATAGCAGAGGCTCTACACTAAAAAGAAGGGCCCTCACAGTGCACAAGCTTCAACTCACCCTGACAAGAAAGTGGACGGACCAAATCAGCATGTGAAACCGATGCCTGCACATTACATAGGCAGCAGCCTGATACAAGACACAGTAACGATGGCATGGGCTCAGGGTAAAGCCTTGTAAACGTGCCTGCCTCCCACTACTCAACCAGGGTGCAGAATTAATAAGCACAAAGAACCGTACTTGATTTTTTTTTAAAGACAGGAGCTCCCCAGGCATGCTGACAAAGTCCTATAATCACAGGCCTACTCAGGAGGTTGATGCAGGAGAATTTAAACTTCAAGGCCCACTTGGGCTACAAACTGAATTCAGGGCCTGGGCAATTTAGTAAGACTCCATCTCAAAACAAAAAGCAAAAAGAGGGATGGGCACACAATGGGGATGTTCTATACAGTTTATTCTGTTAACCATTTAATCTGCCTCCCTATTAACCAGGACCTTCTCAAAGGCCAATTTTAATTTACTTCTGTATTCCTGGGGAATGACACAGTGCCAGGCACACTGAAGGAGTCTGGAGGGTATTTAGCTTTGGTGGTCTCATCTACTTTATGGGATTTGAATAACACAAATGCAAATTACTTATAACCATGCCTTCTGCCCACATCTCTTCCCCCAAGGCAGCATCTTCATTTCAGTGTCTAGGGGCTAACACAGGCATGGTAACCTCTACTTCCCCTGCCTTCAACTCCATCTGCTCTTCTCAGAAACAGCAAAGGCAACAGTTAGGGGAAGCAGGGGAGGGAGCTTACCTTAGTCTCAAATATCACCTCCGAAGAAAGTTTTCTTTGGCTCTTTCATTGCAATTTTTTGAAGTTATTTGTTGCTTGCCACTTTCCATAAAAGCAAAGCTTTTGTTGATTTTATATCCCTAGTGCTCAAATGGCACCTATGACATAATTAAGCACTCAATAATATTTGTCAATGACTTAAATCTCACGAGCCTACCTGAAAACAACAGCTTTGCAAAATGCTGCCTTCTTTTGACAACCCAATTACTATCAGAAAGTATTTCTGAGTGGTTTTTTTTTTTCCAATTAATACGTACGCCACTAGAAAAGTAACATAAGGATGTGCTTGTGGACACCAGAAGCCACCATGCATGGTGTCTTCCTCAGCGGTCTCCACTTTTACTTTTGGGCAAGGGTTTCTCACTGAAAGTTCACCAGCTCAGCGTGCCAGCTAGCAAGCTCCAAAAGGCTATACAGCTCTGCCTCCAGCACTGGATTAACAATCACAAGCACCTGCACCCAGGCTGTTTATGTGGGTACTAGGGCTGCAAACTCAGGTCCTCACACTTGCAAGGTAAGCAGTTATCACTGAGTCATGCCATCAGCTCTCGAGGGTATGTTTAAGACCGGTTTACAAACAAAACCCTAGGTCCTAGATAAACATCACTCAAAAGTGTATCGCTACCCTGACTTCATGGCAAGCAAAAAGTTAAATCTATCTATCATTATTCACAGAAGCCAGCAAACAGCACAGCAATAAACAACCTTAGTGTTCAATGATAACAAAACTGATGATGATGGCATATCCATATATTATAGCTTCAGATACAGACACTAAAGGGATGATGGTATATCCATATATTACAGCTTCAGATATATACACTAAAGGGTTTTTAAAGATTTTTTAAATTGTGTGTGTGTGTGTATAGCGAGTATGTGAAATGTCTGTAGGTGTCTGAGGTGAGAGGCATCAGACCCCTGAAGCTGGGGTTATAGGCAGTGGTGAGCACCTGATGTGGGTGCTAGGAATCCAACTCACATCCTCTGGAACAGCAGTGAATGCTCTTCTGAGCTGTATCTCCAGTCCCAGAAAAGACTTTAATGGGACTTACTACTACAATGTTGCGATATAATGTTTTAAACATTTAAAATGTGATATATTTTGAACATCTATAGAAATGATTTGTTTATAAAAATATATGGTAAACTATTATTAGTACTTGTTTAATAGTGTGAGATGAAAACCACATTTCTCTTTGTTCAACAAACATTTGCTCTACATGGTATCATGCAACTACAAATACACATTAGAGCCATCTAAACAGCAGTTCAGCAGGCTATGACTTTCCTAAGACAACACTGAAAGCTAACCTCTGTGCTAGATACTCAGTGTGCTAACCTGATAGCAATGCAACCTTGTGAAGAAGGTCCAATGGACACAGATTTTATCTGATTCCCCTTCCAAACATGTGAGCATTATAAAAAGCACCCACTTTTCATTGTCCTAAACACACACAAAAAAATCTAAAGCTAGAGCTCGGAACATTTTCTCTAAAGCACTATTTACTCTACCAAGCCTCAGGATTCTTTACCAACGTGCATTTCTCTTTTACCCACACACTCTTTGTATTGTCTAATATGCTCCCCATTTCTATTTTTACCCACAATACCTTTTGTGTTGTCTATAACGCTCCCTAGGGTTCCAGACATTTTTTAAAGGGATTCTAAAATCCTTATACTCCAATAACTTACTTTTCCTAAAATAAAACTAATTTTCTATTCTTGTTTCATTTCTTTAAAATAACAATATGACTCACAGAGTCAACAAACTTTCTCTTACATTAAAAAAAAATTGCCAATGACTTTATTTTAGAAAGTACTGAATAAATCCATTTTTAAAACAACATAATAAATGAAGCAATGAATTTTATAGTAAATTGGGAGAACTGCCCAATTTCACTGGGGAATGATCCTAAAAACAATCATTAATAATCAGCATTTTAAACTTGACACTTTCACGCCTTCGACAGGCCTTTTATTTTTTAATTGAGAAAAGGG
>NC_022034.1:26272521-26273719 GCF_000317375.1 Microtus ochrogaster | reverse complement strand
CAGTCACAGTCCAGCTGGCCTTGGTGAGCTCCCAGTAGATCAGCTCCACTGTCTCAGTGGGTGGGTGCACCCCTCATGGTCCCGACTTCTTTGCTCAGGTTCTCCCTCCTTCTGCTCCTCATTGGGACCTTGAGAGCTCAGTCCAGTGCTCCAGTGTGGGTCTCTGGCCTTTTTGAATCTAGTATTGCAAAATCATATTAGGTGCACTGTAACCCTCCAGCAGGTGGCACTCATATTATGAAAGGGGTTTAATAAGCAGAGTAACCCAACTATGGTTCTAGGTTCCTCTTATTTTTCATGTGTTCACACACATGTATATGCATGCACACACATGCACACACAGACACACACATAAACACACTTTAGTAGCGATGCTTAGGTACCAGTCATAAGCTCCAAAAGGTTAATGTTCCCCACAGCTACTTGTTACAATACAACATCACATAGGACGCAAAAAATACAAGTGGGTCCTGACTCACTAGCAGTATGATACAAAGTAAGTTACTTAACTCTTAGTCTTGTGGAAGATCAAGTTATCTCCTCATAAAACAGTTTCAGTAAGGAATAAATGAATGTAGAGTGATTAAGTATATAAACTTAATGCTTATAACAAATCAAACTCCTGACAAATTATAGTTATTACTCTTAATTACCATTACTTGCAAGAACATTAAGACAAAAGAATGTGATGATCTCTGCAGAATGTATAGCATTAAGGTAATATCTTGATAAAAACGGAGCTGTAGTTGTACTTACGTCGAAAAGAAAATAACCACCAAGAAGCGCATGAGCTACATTTGCTGGCTAAGTGTAGCTACCACCCATCCCTCCTCTGTCTTTACATCAAACGGAGACCATCGTAGAAAACACAAATGGACACAATGCAGAGATCAGTGGGACACGGAGAGTCCCCGCAGACAGAACTACGCCACAGCTCCTACATCTGTGGCTCAGGGAACATTGCGGGGGGGGGGGGGGGGAAGATTATAAGAAGCAGAATACCAGGAGGCCCTCTGTGAAACAGTCTTCCCTAGAAATGGCTGGACAAACAAGATCATGAAGTGACAGCATCGACAGGCATTTTAAACTGGAGGGGGAAATTCTGTGGGGTCTACCTCTAGACAAAGAACAGGCAACTAATGACTGCAGGGAGAAGAATTAGCCCATCCAATTTAGAATGGTCAGCCCTGAAACCACA
>NC_022034.1:26268487-26272421 GCF_000317375.1 Microtus ochrogaster | reverse complement strand
GTGGACTTAGAAGGTTATATTTATAGACATTTGACCATACACAGAGAGGGGAAGCAAGGGGAGGTGTATAATAACAAAGCAAAAGAGGCTTCCAACTTGGGGGTGGGCATGGGAGAGGTTGGAAGGAGGGTACTGGGAGGAGTTGAAGGGGGAAGGGGGAAGTGATGTAGTTCTATTGTAATTTCTTTAAGAAGCTAACCACTCAAGGCAGAGAGAAATAAGTCATGATGGAAAATGGCATATTTTATACCTCACAAAGTGCCTGAAACACTCCTCAACAGAGTCTATCACAATATTGTGGCTATTTGAAAACGATTTATCTTTCTACACAATAAAAAAAAATGGGTTTTTTTTCTCTGACTTCAAGTCTTGTACATATTTCTTGAGAGGAATATTAAGTCAAGTGAGATCTAAAATAAATAAGTTTACATCTCCCTCACTGTGACAGGATATACATTTATTTAATCATAAGTAAGCTTTCATGTAATATATTACATATGAAAATATTGAAAATACCTGTTACAAATGGTACTGTGAATATACAAAGTTAAAATATGAAAATGAAGTAAATACAAAAAATGGAGTTTGCCTGGTAAAATCTCCTAATTCTCAGGCGCATTCTAATCCATCCCTCACCTGCACCCTCCACCCCTCTGCCTTCCTCTAAATCCAGTGGTTAGATGCCCACTTCAGACATTACAGGAAATTACAGTACTATTTACAAATTATACTTAAGGGTTTGGATTAATAACTAACCTCTGAACTACCAACACAAATGATTAATGTCTTTTAGATATAATGTCTTTTAGACATTCTGAAGGAAATATGACGAACAAGTGAAATCAGACTCAAATTAATCAATCATGCATCCATCATTCCAAAGCACACCAGACGCTTTAACGAAAGTAACAAGGAATGCAATTAAAAGCTCCGAACTAAACACAAGCCAGGAAATATCTACTGCATTGTCTCTGTTACACAAAACCACTCCGCTCCGAGTCTGCTAATAAACCTATGTCTGTATCACAAGAAAACAGAGAGGGGTGAGTTTACCCAATGAAATAATTAATTTTAATTTATTTGTCTTTACACTAAGCATCTACTATGTTCAATCAACACGTACTAAAAATTATATTTATATGAAGTGTGTGAAGTTTATTGTATTTTTGTGTGGTGCTGAAAATAATAATGTCTGTTCCAAGCCAGGGCCTTGCAGGTACCACACAAGCATCCACCACTAAGCTAGATAGTCCAACTGTAATCTCTTCTAAAGAATCAAACTAGCAGACACGGAGCTTTCATGGAAATACAGTAACAGTGATTAGATTTAAAAGGTTAGAAATTATTAAATTATAATGGTGAAAAGTCAGACAAGTGTGGTTGAGCAGCCTCGATCCTAGCCCTTGGGAGACTAAGGCAGAAGGACAGCAAGACACTGTCAGAAAGAGAGAGAGAAAGGGGACAGGGAGGAAGGGCTCAGGGAAGAAACAAGGAAAAACTCACTGCACTATAATTTTCAATAATTCTGTGCTTAGTGCACTGTTAAAAAAAAATCCAAAATCTGTCTCATGTCAGAAGAGTCACCTACTATGGGACAGAAGAAAAACCAAAATTAAAGAACTATTCTATTGACACTAATCTTGTAATACTTTGGTTTTGACTCTTCAAAACTTTTCTTAAGGTATAAATATCTCAACATTTATAAGATTAATATATATTGTATGTATTAAACTTTCTGTCATGATATTAATGGCCATAGAAAGTAGTAACTAACTCGAGAAAAAGGCTTCTTCTAGCTTCCTGTACATGATTCTAGGCTTGAGTCTCTATAACAAAGAATTAAGTGTGTGTACTCTGGATAACTTAACAAATCATGGTCCTTTATCCTTTCCGAATCTGCTGCATAGGACACTTAAAATGTTTAGGTTTCCTGCAGTGAACTGTGACCATACCTAACAGCAAACTTAGCAGCAAACTCTGAAGACGTGAGAAGGATGATGAGACCCCACAACTACGATTCCTCCCAGATTGTGGTAATGCTACTAAATTGACAAACACCACCTAAAGATCAGTGTTGAACTACAAACTCCGCAGGACATTTCAAGGCAGCTAGCTGAGATGGTCCGGCCTTATGCATTACTCTAGCCAGGATTTTAGATAAGCTCTATACTCTTTACACAGAGACTGGACAACAAATGATTCAGATAGCTCTCCCAGGACTTGACCATTGTCTCAATTTTCTCAGAGTCCCAAAGAGATGCCATCGCCCTCCAGACAACAGGAAGCAATCTAGAGAACATGACACCCACATTCCAAAGAGATGGGTTGTGTAGTTTTTGGTCATTTGGTGAGTTATTAAAGTTCGTCATTGTTTAGGGGGATGGTTATAAGTTGTTATTGGTAACTGCAGGAAAAAAGAAGAACAAAGGAGATTAGACTCAGGGATCTCATTCAAAAAGGAAAAAGGGGATACAGAAATGACAGACTAAAAGGGTAGATTATTGACTCTACTTTTAAACTAAAAAAGTAACTACAAGCTGGGCGGTGGTGGCGCACGCCTTTAATCCCAGCACTTGGGAGGCAGAGGCAGGTGGATCTCTGTGAGTTGGAGACCAGCCTGGTCTACAAGAGCTAGTTCCAGGACAGGCTCCAAAACCACAGAGAAACCCTGTCTCGAAAAACCAAAAAAAAAAAAAGTAACTACAATTCTTAAATATTTTACATTGGTATGGATTTTTGTATATAGATACAAATTTAAGGTTATTTTGTTACACTGTATATATGTTTCTACTCTTGCTTAAGGCATTTTTGTATACTTATTTGTATAATACAAATTTTAGTTGTTTTTGTTAGAACATACAGTTCTACTCTTGTTTAAGGTATTATACCCATGCAGTTCATTTAACAATCTAATGCAAATTTATAATCTTTGAAAGTTATTATTACAAACTACTTAGGAAAATAAAGAAATGCAGGGTAGTAGTAGTCACCTATTACAATCAAACTTGTAGTCATGTTAGGTATGTTTTCAAGGTCAAACAAACATATATTTTAGATAGACAGGTAGTCTTCAAACACTTTAGAGATCTACAGAATATGGCATTTAAGATGTTTTAATAACAAGGCTATTTATGGCAATAAGATATGTCTGCTCCTGGTAGCATCAATCTACTTCAGAGAAGATGATGGACATTGAAGAAACTCCATATAGAATTTGCTTTTGTTCTGGAAAAAGTTAGCCACTGGGGGAGAAAAAAAAAAGCCTTTGCCTTGACTGGTGACAGCATGCTGCCCAAATTAGACAAGCGGGACACAAAAGAAAGTGACTGCCGAACATTTGCCAAGACAAGACAGGATAGTTCTTCAAAATTCCTGCTTCACAGAAAAGTCTGCCAGATATTCTAGGCCTGTAGGCTGAAGATGGATGCCCCCACGTTACAGAGGAACCCTGGATGACGCTCTAGGCAGCCAGTTGTTTCTGTCAATTCTTAGTTTTGGAGGTTGTTTGCTCTGTACTTCCTGTTTACTTGGGTAATATTATATCTTTCTCGGGTCTATGATGGGAGTTGAAAACTAGAGAGTTAAACAGTTTTCCTTCTTATCAACTTCAGAAAAGAAACAAAAAAGAGATGTAAAGTGTATAAGACTGAAAGACATAAAAAGGCAGTTTTGAGTTGGTAATTCAAGCTAGGGTAGAAAGTAAATTAGATACAAAACTTTGGACTCACCAAGATAATGACAGATAGATAATGAATTTGCCAAGTGCAAATGGACTGGACATTGCGAATGTAATTCTTAAGCTGATAATTATTCTTATTGTATAAGTTTTACTATGTTAAGAGTTAAAACTTTCCGGGCTGGAGAGATGGCTCAGTGGTTAAGAGCATTGCCTGCTCTTCCAAAGGTCCTGAGTTCAATTCCCAGCAACCACATG
>NC_022034.1:26267756-26268262 GCF_000317375.1 Microtus ochrogaster | reverse complement strand
AGACCAGCCTGGTCTACAGAGCTAGTTCCAGGACAGGCTCCAAAGCCACAGAGAAACCCTGTCTCGAAAAAAAAAAAAAGGGTGTACCGTCGTTTTGATCACATTCTGACATAGTCTGCGTTGAATAAGAGGGCATAACTACCTACTAGTTGACCAAAATTAGCTATAGAGGTTTTGGAAGACTGAGGACAGAGAGAGAGACAGGAAGAGTAGGGTGGGGCTTACAGAGGATCTCTCTTGGATGGAGGAGCCAAAGAGACAAATCACTGGTGGCTTCTCTGCCACTTCTCTGATCATTCAGGTTCTTACCCTGATGTCTGACTCCCAAGTGTTTATTGAAAATGAATAATTAGATAAATGCAACAGTGCATATGTACACACTACAAAGAAAGCTTTGATTTCTGGG
Organism: Microtus ochrogaster; assembly: GCF_000317375.1. Taxonomy (NCBI): domain Eukaryota; kingdom Metazoa; phylum Chordata; class Mammalia; order Rodentia; family Cricetidae; genus Microtus; species Microtus ochrogaster. The sequence goes on along the minus strand of NC_022034.1, from coordinate 26,267,856 downwards.
GTTTGATATTTAGCATCGATTCAAAGATGCTTATGCATGTGTGTAGATGTGTGCATGTTGTTTGCATGTTGTGTGCAAGTATGTGTGTGTGTGTGTGTGT
>NC_022034.1:26258819-26267056 GCF_000317375.1 Microtus ochrogaster | reverse complement strand
TTTTGAGACAAGGTTTCTCTGTAGCTTTGGTGCCTGTCCTAGAACTAGCTCTTGTAGACCAGACTGGCCTGGAACTCACAGAGATCTGCCTGCCTCTGCCTCCCGAGTGCTGGGATTAAAGGCGTGTGCCACCACCGCCTGGCAAGAGACGTGTTTTAATCTTTCAGAACAGGGAAATTTTTTAAAGCTTACACTGTCTAAATGACATCAGGAGGAACTAGGTGAAGAAATGCTACAGTAGCGTGACTTATCTCAAACTACTGAAATAAAACACAAATATTGTTGAGATGGAAAGATACTAACAAAAGTAACTGTCAAAGTAAAACTAGATATACAATCTTTCTGGAATTTCTTTAACCTTTATGAAAACTTCAAAAAGGCTGTAAGAAGCTGTTTATTTACAATCGCTACTTTCGTCCTGAAGAAAAAGAAAAACACAGATTTAGATTTTTCCATGTTATGGGCTGGTGAGTTGGCTCAGCGGGTAAAGTGCTACCTGATGACGGGAGTTCAGCCCATGGGACCCACATGGTGGAAGGAGAGGACGGACTCCTGAAGGCTGCCTGCCCCTCTGACCTCCAAACACACACGCACATCACTTTTGGATCTCTACAACATACAACAAGTGAGTAAATGTAGTATGCTAAATATTTAAATTTTCTAGATTGAGAACAGACAATCTTAAAAAGCTTGGGGAAATTCCTATTAGACTATCAAATTCTATTGGAGGTATTTAGAAACCAAAAGGAAGAGCTTTCACTACTGAAAATTTAAACTCCACAGACAAGATTATCATGTCTGTTCTTGTTCACTGCTACTCGCTGCACCGCGGGGCCAGGCATGTGTGGGAATGCAAATACTAAACTAAACTCAAGAAGACACAAGGGCAGGATGTACCACAAGCTCGGCTGCCTCTATGGTTAAGGCAATGACTAGAGGATCACTGAGGGCTCTGGAATGTTCTGTGTCGCTCTGCTTTGTTACAACATGAGAGACAACAACATTTTAAAAATAAGGGAACAGGAGAATATATGGGGGAAAATGAACATCTACACAAATTTCATGACTCTTTCCTAATTATCTGCTTACTTTAGCCCAAATTAATGTGTAATTGGTTGAAGATTTTAAATTTTAACAGATTGACTTTTGAAAAAATCAAGTAGCACAGGACTACGTTAGTAAGACCTCCTATGACAATATAGCTAGTAATCCCCAGCATGTCTTCCTAGCTCCCTCTTCCTTTACCTAAATTCACAAAACAAAAACAAAACATTAAAACAGCAACAACAAACAACAGCAATGTCCCTTAGAGTTGTAGCAAAAAGATACAGTGGGACGAGAACTAAGAAAGAGGCAGGAAGGTGTTTTAAACAAAGGGCTACCGGCATGATTTCAGCTCTTTTTGTTTGTTTGTTTGTTTGTTTGTTTGTTTGTTTTCGAGACAGGGTTTCTCTGTGGCTTTGATGCCTGTCCTGGAACTAGCTCTATAGACCAGGCTGGTCTCGAACTCACAGAGATCCGCCTGCCTCTGCCTCCCAAGTGCTGGAATTAAAGGCGTGCGCCACCACCGCCTGGCAATTTCAGCTCTTTTTAAAATGGTGACTTTCTTGGGGGGTGGGAGGATGGTGACTTGGTGAGATGACACCATTAAAAACAAAACCATCAGGACGTCACACGAATACAGCTCAAGGCACCTTAGTTCTAAGTCTCTAGCACCTAATGAAGCTAACTAAGCCTGTGTTAAGCTTTCATCAAGCTTCAGAGCAGCGGGGCTGTATCAGCAGTTCCTCTGAACCTAAAGCCATCCCTGCCCTGATCCCAGCGCTGTCACTGGTGGCTTCCTGTCTGCTGCAGCCCGCGCACCTCCTACACAGGCTCTTCTATCAACCCACAAACATTTTGAAGCCTTAACTCAAGCCTTTGTGGAGGCTCTGCCCTGCATACCTTCCCCTCCCTAGTCCATCTCCATCCTCTCTCAATTACAAGGGCAGCACGTTCACCAGCACTTCCAGCAGACACGTGCCACAGCTACTGGGTTCAGTGACTCGCTTGGCTCTCTAGCTAGACTGCCACCTTTACAAGATCTGGATCCTTGTAAAAATGCATACTAACATACTCTGGAGTCTGGAACTAAACAAGTAGCAGGGACTAAAAGCAAAATGAAATACAAAAGACCTCTGCCACTAAGTTCAGAAATTCAAAATTTTACCTACCCACCTAAAGTAATACTCTAATGAGGCTTCTGTTAGGTTCAAAGTGAGCCCTAAAATGGCAATGCTGTTGACAATGTCCTAAACGGCAGTCTGGGTTCCTCAAGCGGGACTGATGTGATACCCAGGAGGCCTGCTGTCCAGTAAACAAAAACCTAACCTCAGCATTGCTCAGCAATCCCATGAAGTGGTTTCTGTTGGTCAGAAAAAGCCACCATTTCCATTATCCACCTCAAATAGCCACCTACCTTGGACAAAGGGCATGTAGTTCCTGATTACCACCAACAGCCCCATACTAACATCTAGACTGTGATGGCCTACAACTACCTGTTCTCTGTTCCCATAAGACTGACAGCACGTTCCCCACCAGTGGGACTCCCCGAATAAACTGTCTTTCTATCCAGAGTGGTCCAGTCGTGTCACCGTGCCCTCGCGTACAACCTTAACAGCTTTTCCTGTAGCTCAGATACCTGCCGGAGCTGTTGAATCTGAACCCAGAGATAAGCAATCGAAAACCAAGACTGCTACTGAGCAGGATATTAAAAGTTCAAAGTCAACTTCAGCTACACACAAGTTTGGGAATGGCCTAAGCTCTATGTTACTGTATCCACAATAAAAGAGGACCTTTCCACATAACTCTAAGTATCTGCTCTTGTATAAAAGATGCAAGATGTCTTCCTCATAGGCAAATATGATTAAGAATGTAATTCTAAATCTGGGTATGGTGGTACATGCTTTTAATTTGAACACTTTAAAGGCAAAAACAAGTGGATCTCTAGGGATTCAAGAGCAACCTGTTCTACAAAGAGAGTTCCTGGTACAGCCAGGACTATAGACCTTGTCAATGGATTGATGGACGGATGGATGGATGACATACAGACAGACAGATAGATGGAGTACAATTCAACATAGAGGAATGTGTTTCAATTATATTATTACATTTCCACTAGTCTTGGTTTCACAGGTTTTCTTTCTTCTTAATGATTATCTTGTGCATTGGCCCGCATTAGTTTATACACACCATGTGCATGTAGGAGCACAGAAGAGGGCACTGTTCCAGGCACTCTAGCAACAGGCAGCTATATGCTATGTGGGTACTGGGAATAAAACACGGGTTCTCTGCAAGAGCAGCAAGAGCTCTTGACCACTGAGCTATCTCTCCTTTCTATGGCCATAAAAACGATGTTGCAATTTTAAATAGGATGATGAAACTTATATTAGAGATCATAAATCTTTCTTCGACTTAGCATGAGTCATTTTAATTAACAGCATGCCTAACATTATTGATTCAGGCACACAGAAGGTTTAAAGCATTTTAAAGTTACAAAAGTCATGTATGTTCAAATACAAAACCAATTTCCCCCCACCCCACCCCCACGAAAAACATACAAATCATCTATAAGGCAACTAACCAGAGAGTATTTTGGTATATACCTTCTAATTTTGTCTCTACTGACATATACATTTCACAATAATAACAATCACCATGACCATAAAAGAGATGATATTTACTATATTTTATATATCATATAATATAAATGTTATACAATTGCATAACATTATATATTAATATCTCATCTATTTACTGACTAATAATAAAAAGCAACTGGAATTAATAAATAATAATTACTAGTTATAATAATTATTTAAATTTATTGCTATAGTACATATTAATTAATTATAAACATATGGGTATACAGATAATATATAATTGTGTATTACACTTACTATATTTTATAAATAAATGACCCATATCCTGTGCTAAATCACATAGCTACATTATTTCATTTAATCTTCAAAACAATCCAATTAGATAGACTTGAGTTATTTGGTTTGCTTTTTTCAGTTGTGCATTTACTTTGCAACACAAAGGTCCCTTTTTTGTTTTTAATGCATCTTATGCCATGAATTCCAAAAGCATAGATCCATCAGGATCCTTTCCACTGATTCTCATCAAACTTCTTTTTCTCAGGTTGCGAGACTGGTTTTGCTGAAGTCAGAGTCTCTCTGGTGCCTTTCTGATAAACTCCCTTCCTGTCTTGAAAGCCATCTTTGCTCTTAGAGTGCAATGCCAACAACACCCTGGGTACCACAGCAGATGGGTGCTCCAGTTCTACCATGCTGATGTTCATGTAGCAACCCTTAAACACACACTTCTCGGAAGTCTACAGCATCACCACCCTACATTCACGTCTGGGGCCAGTGGAACAATTTCACGTTTTCTAAATGACCTAAAGAACACTGCAGGCTCCTTTACTCTTTCTCATGTCCACTGTCATTCTGGTAAATCACGGGGGAGGGGGATTCCACTGGAGGAGGGTGGGGGTGTTGCATGAGAAAGCTCTTCAGGGTAAAAAGGCACTACTTTTAGATGTTTCTCATAGTAGAAAAACTGCAGAAGCTAAAAGATAAAGTACCTCATACAAAGTCACACAGCTAATAGCAAACTAAAGGTGAAGTAATTCCCTCGTCTTCCCTAGCCCCCTCACCACATACCCTGTAACTGGGGGTCACCGAAAGCCCTCCCTGCTTACACTAGATAAAAACTCTCCTACTGAGCCACAGCCTCGCTCTAAACAAAGTCTTCTGATGCCTTAGTTCCAGATTCTACTTATCAATATACATACACATAAAACATAATACTTTCCAACATTTTCAACCCCCCCCAAACTGTAACGAGTCCTTTTTACATAATATAAACAAATGTTTGTTCAATAACCATCTACTTTAGTCAGTAGTTTTAATGGCTGCCCCAGTATTCCACTGTCTGGGCTTAAAAGATGGTTTTAAATAGTACATTTGTGTTGCTCTGATTATTACGTGCTTAATGTCATAAGTATTATAATAAAAACATTTATATATTTGTCTAACTCTTTAATATAAAAACATACAGAAGAAGACCCTGTTTTCAAGTTGTAGGTAATTATTTAGTTTCTACCTACACTGTAAGACTTAAAGTGGTTGCAAACTTGAGGCTTCATTGTTGGACAGCAACAGGTGCTTACCTCACCACAAGGAGCTCCAACAGGCAGTGTTGCTTTAGAACAGTGGTTCTCAATCTCCCTAATGCTGCGACCCTTTTACCGGCCTTCATGTTGTGGGGACCTCCAACCATAAAATTACTTTCATTGCTCCTTCCTAACTGTGATTTTGCTACTGTCACAAATCATAATGTAAACTCTGTATTTTCTGATTATTTAGGAGATCTCCGTGAAAGGGTCATTTAACAACTCCCCAAGGGGTTATGACCCACAGGTTGAGAACCACTAGTTTAGACTGGGCTAGTTCATGTGTTTCTTCACCAGGGCAAAGATTTTCCATCTGTTCTGAAGCTGTCCACTCTTGAGTGTGCCGCCTGGTGACTCTATCTGCAGCATGCAGGATTTGCGTCTGAGCACTGGCTCTCTCCTGTTTTATTCCCCCGAGGTAAGTAGACAGAGGGGACATTACCTAGTGACATCACTGTTCCTACTGTCTCCAAGCCCATCACCCTATCTGCATATATTTGTAAGGGTTCATGGAGGGCAGGTTTCTGACCAACCTTCTAAGAAGTTTTTCCTTCATGTGCTTCTAGCGACATGATGACACTGCAATATGACCTCTCATTTAAAGGGTAATACAACATGTTTGCATTCTACCAGTTTACTGTTTTAACAAGGAAACCACTAACATGGTACAAGATGAACTGGGCTAGGATGGTCAGTGGATAAAGCACTGTGGCTCCCAAGTCTGCTCACCCGAGCTCAGTCACCCAGAGCCCACATTAGGGTGGAGAGAACTGCCCACTACTGCGCTCTACTGGCATGGGCGCATCACACAAGCACAGGGCACACACACAACAATAATAAAGAAAATAAATTTATTAGGTTAAAGTTTCTAAATTCTATAGATAATGAGAATAGTCTTAAGTGCTGGTTGGCTGGTGGTGGTACATGCCTTTAATCCCAGCACTCAGGAGGCAGAGAGAGGCAGGCAGATTTCTGTTAAGTTTGAGGCCAGCCTGGTCTACAAAGTGAGTTCCAGGACAGCCAGAGCTGTTACACAAAGAAACTCTGTGTCAAACACTAAAACCAGTCTTAAATAACAGCATGGTACTGCAACTGGTTCTCTACTCTTCTATTCAGAACCTGCCTAAGGAAAAGGCAATTAGAAAAGCTTTGCCTTGTGAAAGAAGCGAAGTGTAGAGAGAGAGAAGCAGCAAATTGACAGATTCATCATGTATAAAGGCAACTAGACATTAGCCAGGATCCTCCATATTAGAAATCAATTTCTTAGGGGAAAAACAAAGTGGTTTTTCCAATTATCTATGGAAGAAAATAAGTAACAACCCTGGAATTCTATCCAATCTACAATTCAGGTTTTTAGGTTGATGGGGGGCGGGATAGGGAGGTATTGTTCTGAGACAGGGTCTCTCTAAGAGCCCTGGATGTCCTGAAACTTACTATGAAGACCAGGCTGGCCCAGTCCACAACTCTAAATCTAGTTCACAATCATGGCAGAAAACTTACTTTAAATAACTACCATATTCTTGAAATTTCTATACATGCCAAGTACTGATACAGATACACGGCAGAGTCTGACCAAAAAAAACAATATCCAAGAGAAAATGTCTTATAAGCACTTGGTCCATTTGTTGGTGATATATGCCAAGAAAGATATCAGATGATTTGTGTTTGACATTAGAAATTTATCATCATGGAATAAAGTCTCTAGCATTAACTCTAATTTCAATATTCTGATCAACACCATTTGAGAAGAACACCGTAACCAGAGAAAGCATAAATAATACAAAAGCAGTAACTTTTAAGTAATTAGTCTTCAGGTCGTCTCAACAGTTTATCGTGAGTCTTTCCGTCACTCTGGCTAAGTACCAAAGCTTACAAGAGCACTGCTCTGGCTTATCAGCAATGCACGTGGGAATGCACTGAGACATTGTGCCCATCACAGTCAGCCCTGACTCTCTGTCCAGTGCAGGAGCCAACCATGCTGGAACGACCCTCAGCAGTGGCACTAGGGCATCCATCAAAAGATAGCAAGTCTAGATGAAAATAAAATAAATGCCTGTCTGGTCCATTTGAGCTACTGTCTACAACATATTATCACAGACTAGGTGGTCTAACAAATTTATTTCACACAGTTCTGAAAGCTGGCAATTCCGAAATCAACGTGCCAGCAGATTCAGTGACTGTGACAGCCTTCCTGTCTCACTGTAATGGCCTGTGATGAAAGAAGCAAGGGTCTCTCACGAAGACACTAACTGCATATTACTATAGGGGTTAGGATTCCAAAGTGAAAACAATCATGGAAACACAAATATTCAAACCACAACATCACTAAAATAATCAAAGGGTTCTGGTCCTTGACACTGTAGGCTCCGTGTTCTTGCTGGTCTCAACCACTGCACAAATAATGGGGTGTGGAGGGATGCTGTGTGTGCTACAACTCATCTAACCATTTACAAGTGTTAGATATCCATAATAACTCTTTCAAAAACAAGAAAAGCTGTACAGCAAATGAATTACTTTATAAAAAAAAAGATTCCAATTCATACTGGAGGTGATGTGGGATTTCCCTCTGTATACTGTGATTACCATTCATGAATAAAGAAACTGCTTTGGCCCCATAGCAAAGGCAGGGAAAACTAAATTGAATGCTGAGAGAAAGAAGGGCCGAGTCAAGAAGTCATGAAGTCACCGCTAGAGACAAGACACTGGAAACTTTACCTGGTAAAAGCCACTGCCACATGGCGATACACAGATTAATGGAAATGGGTTAAATTAAGATGTAGGAGTTAGTCAGTAAGAAGTTAGAGCTAAAGGGCCATGCAGTGATTTAAATAATATGGTTTCTTTTTTTTTTTGTCGTGTGTGTGTGTGTTTTTTAATTTATTTATTTATTGAAGATTTCTGCCTCCTCCCCGCCACCGCCTCCCATTTCCCTCCCCCTCCCCCGATTAAGTCCCTCTCCCTCATCAGCTTGAAGAGCCATCAGGGTTCCCTGACCTGTGGGAAGTCCAAGGACTGCCCA
>NC_022034.1:26251623-26257994 GCF_000317375.1 Microtus ochrogaster | reverse complement strand
CCACCAGCAATGGATGAGGGAACCCCTTTCTCCACACCCTCTCCAGCAAAGGCTATCATTCAGAATTCATTCATATTCTCTCTCTCTGAAACAAGGTTTCATTGTGTATGCTATACTGTCTTCAAACTCCACATCCTCCTGCCTCTGCCTCCCAAATATTGAGACTATAGGCCTGTATCACCATGCCCAGCTTCTGAGTAATTTTTTTCAATCAATATAAAAATCACAAGATGAAAATTTTCATGCTTTTACATAACACATTCAATTAGTTCCAGAACATCTTCAGGAGTATAACCATCACCACCCATCCTAAAACAAGCATTATACCCAAGGCAAGTGGCACACAGCCCCAATCACAGCTCACAGAGGCAGCAGATCACAATGAGGATCCCATTCTATAAAAAGCCAGTCATAAAGTTCACACAGTTTACTTATGGAAACTAAGAACCACGGATCGTATGGTGTGAGTGTGTGATTTGTACCCTCACGAGTTCATGGGTTAGAGTTATAGTCCTTAGTGGGGCAATGATCTAGTAAATGAGAAGTTGCCAGGTCAATGGGAACATGTCAGGGAAAGGGTTATGGTGGTTCCTGGGGAGTCCTGAGTTAATACATATGAGAAGCCACACCCCTTGGTTAATCTCTGGTTTCCAACTGGCAATGTGAAAGCTTGTTCCCACCTGAAATATATGCCTTGATATCATATAAACTTGGCCCCTCACCAAAGGAGAGATCAACAGGGTCACCCGATCTTAGATGTTCCACCTCCAAAACTGTAGTGATCTGAAAGAAAATGGCCCTCAAAGGGAGTGGCACTGTTAGGAGATGTGGCTTTGTTTGAATAGGTATGGCCTTGATGGAGGAAGTGTGTCACTGTGGGGGTGAGCTTTGAGATCTCCTTTGCTCAAACTACACTCAGTGTGGTACACAGTTCACTTCCTGTTGCCTGTAGATCAAAATATAGGACTCTCAGCTCCTCCAGCACCACATCTGCTGTACGCTGCCATTTCCTGCCATGACGATAATGAACTAAACCTCTGAAATGTAAGAGAGCCGCTCCAATTGAATGATTTCCTTTAGAAGAGCTGCTGTGGTCATGGTGTCTCTTCACAGAAACAGAACCCTAAGTAAGATAAAAACTAAGACCAAAATAAATCCCTTTATAAAGTTAACCAACTTCAGGTATGTTTTTAGTGTAACAAAAAATGAACTAACACAGAGGACAACCTTTAGGTTCAAACATTTTATTAAACTTCGATTTTAAAACCATGACAAGCTTTTCCACGGTAGAGATAGGTCATTCAGGAAAGCTGTATTTTCTTTAAACTATGATCACTTGTATTTTGGCTTAGAAGAAAATATTTTCTTATTTCCTTAAAGCAGGGTTGATAATTTACAGTGACAGCAATAAAGGGTAGCATTTTAATTGAAAAGCAGATGAGTTTTGTTAGGTGGCTTTCTCAGGAAACTTGATAGCATAGTGGGTGGCTTCTAGTTCTTACTTGTATTGTTGTTGTTTTTGGTGTGGGGGGGGAGTCCGAGGCCCTTCAGTGTTTCAACTATCAATGACCACATGAACAGAGCATGGACTCAACTCATGTGAGAGCTTGTTCGGTTTTGTTTATGTGGACTGTGGTGTTTTGCTCTCTATCAAGTACTAGATGATTCCCTTTCTATTGTTTAAGGAGGGGTTAACAAAGATCGGTTACAAATGGTAGTCATTTACTCCACAAACTAGGACACCACATACAATAAGCACTCTTTAAAAACTAGTTTAAAAAGTTGTTTTAAAAAGAACAATCAAATCAGAACCACAACAATGTAACTAAGTACATAAAAGACCTTACCTAACTGCATCACAGACCCAACGCCACAGAGACAGCCTCCTTAGCAATACTATTAAGAACATTCCAGTTTGCTTTTCTTAGTGTGATTAAACACTCTGACCAAAGCAGCATGGGGGAAGAGGGTTAACTGGCTCATACTTCCAGGTCACAGTCTAAGGGAAGTCAGGAAGGAGCTCAAGCAAGAACTATAGGAAAAGTCACAGAGAAATAAATACAGCTCTCCAGCTTGCTGCCAGGCTCATATTCCGCTACCTTTCTTACAGTCTAGGCCCACCAACAGCCTAGGTACCTCCCACAACCAACCAGCCTAGATTAATTAGTAATCAAGAAATCCCTACAGATAGTCTTCTTCTTCCCAGGTGTGTCAAGTTGACAACCAAAATTAGCAATTGTGAGCTCATCCCTTCACAACTAGATACACAAGCACATCACTGCTAAACATCAACCCCTAAGCTTCCCTTTTACCCACTCCAGTGTCTGGAAATATAAAGGGAAAAAGAAGAATCACACATCAACAAGCACCTGGTGTTAAAGAGGAAAAAAAAAACCACAAGTGACCATATGGACTCTCCTCAAGGATGCTGAGGGACACCAATGTGCCTACTGCAGCCTTCTGAGTCTACAAGGCTAAGATTCTAGCTACAGAGTAACCTAATTGTGTCTGCAGTCTGAGATTAATCCAGTGGCTATATTTAGGACAAGCTGGCAGAGAGGCAAGCAGAACAGAACATTATTGCTAAAAGTTAGGCAAAAAAAAAAAAGATACTAAGGATTTAGACCGAGGCAACAGAAGCAAAAGTGAACCAACCAGGCTTGATGGCAGCACTCAGAAGCTGAGACAGAAATAGTCATACAAGCTCAAGGGCACCCTGGGCTACAGTGAGAGTTGGAGGCGAACCTGGGCTACATACTGAGACCTTTTTTCAAAAGCATTTTTTAAAGTAAAAATGAAACTGAAGTTGAAAAGCATTTTGAAATAAGATTAAGACATGCAAACTAAGGATAAATCTTGAAAATGAAAGAGCTCATCTAACCTGACTGCAAAAGCAGGAGGTACTTAGGACCTTTGTTTCTGTGCAAAGTCTAAAACTAACACACAAATAGAAAATAAAACGCACACCACCACTCAGAATTATAAGTTACACAGTTAAGGGGCCAGCACCAACCAGAGGAGGCCTTGTCATGACCCTGTGAGCAGAAAGTGGGAGGACGCCAAGAAGAAAGGCTCTTCAGCCGATCCCTACCAGGTAAGGTCCACTGGAACTGAAATATTTCTGTGTTTTTTTCTGATACATATTGAGTATGTGGAATCTGCTAAATGAACCGGTTACTGAAGGATATTAAATACTAACTTCCTAAAATCTAATTTCTGCTAGCTTCAAAGGATTTCTTTGAATCTGATGCTTTGAAAACTCACACTGCATCAAGCAAAAAGACCCAAACTAAAAAACATGGAATTAGGTTTGCTTTTGAAATGCTGAAAACCTCAGAAGTCTGAGTTAACAAAACGCTAAATCAAATTTAGAGAAGAAAACTAGAGAAAACGCCAGATTAATGTTATTAATACTTCTTAGAAAAAGAGTCAAATAATGAGAGGCATGTGTGTTCCTAAAGGCAGACAGTGGGAAGCAACTTCACCTGCACCCTTGTGCGTTAGACCTTCCCTCCCGACTCAACCTAGCCAAACCACACAAAATCCCAGGCAGCCAAAGAGCTGGGCAAACTCTCAAAGGACCACTCAGGCACGGCTACCACAGTCTCAAGCACATCTGAGCACAGGCAACGAGCACCTTAAACTAGACTTCCATTATTAAACTCGGGTGCCTGAGGAGTTTGAGTGTGGCTGTTTAAGTAAATCTTTTTTTTTTTATTCTTAAAAAAATAAACTTTTACACAAGAGTAAAACACAGAGAGTGGCAGTGGTGGTGCACACCTTTAATCCCAGCACTCACCTCCGCGCTGGGGCAGAACTCTTTTGAGTTCAAGGTCAGCTCAGTCTGTGGAGCAAGTTACAGAACAGCCAGGGCTACACGGGGAAACTGTCTCAAAAAAACAAAAAGAAGAGAAAAAGGGAGGAGAGGGCAGGGGGAGGAGCAGGGGGAGGAGGACGAAGAGACATGATAGGCTACCTATGAAATTAATGTAAAAATCTTTCATTAATTTTTGGTAATCTAACAATCCTTTCCTTTATCTCTTGAGAGATAAAGACTAAACTCCTAAACAACCACATTCTGTTGGCTTGGTTTTATAAATAAACTCAGAAAACACTTCTCTTTCTGCATCTAACTTGTAAAAAGATGCAATGTTTGCCAAAAGAAACTGGTAGGATATTGCTATGGGAACCCATTTTAGTATCATTCTGAAATACCAGTAGCTTCAAAGAACAGTTAGTGACTCCATCTGAGAAAAAGATAATCCTAGTATGTCACAATGCAGCCAAGACAATCATGTTAGAATCATGAACAGTACTGCTTCACATATTCTTTCTTTACTTGGGAAACAAAGTATTAAGAGATATTTTATAAGATAACAGCAGTAAATTCGCAAAGATACATTAATGCCAGTTGTCTTGAGTAGTATATCAGATGCTCTGCCTAGGGACAAAGGACTAAAGACCTGTCTTCCAGCCCAGGGATGCTTCTGTATCCAGTCTCACACCAGAAGCAAAGGGGAGAGGGACTGATTACATAGTAACTAATTTAAATACCCTGGTGGAGGGAAGAGGTGTCCAAGTTGGTAAGCTGGTTAGTTTTATGTCAACTTGACACAAGACAGTCATTTGGAAAAAGGGAACCTCAATTGAGAATATGTCCCATCCAGACTGGCTGTGGGCAAGCCTGTGAATCATTTTCTTGATTGATGATTGATGTGGAAGGGTCCAGCTCACTGTGAGCATTCCCACCCTTGGTTTTGTGGTACTGGGTACCATAAGAAAGCAAGCCAGTAAGCAGCACCACTCCATGGCCTCCACATCAGCTCCTGCCTCCAGATTCCTGCCCTGCTTGAGTTCCAATCCTGATTGCCTTTAATGATAGACTGTGACAGACGTGTAAACCAAATAAACCTTTTCTTCCCAAGTTTTTTTTTCTTGTTGTGGGTTTTTTTTTTTCTTTTTTTTTTTTTTTTTTGAGACAGGGTTTCTCTGTGTAACAGAGCCCTGGCTGTCCTGGAACTTACTCTGTAGACCAGGCTCGCCTCAAACTCAAGAGATCCACCTGCCTCTGCCTCCTGAGTGCTGAGGCATGTGCCACCGCTACCTGGCAAAACAAACAAAAACTATTTAAAATAAAAAAGAAATCGGAGCTTTCAAAAAGTAGAAGCATTAATATCTAATAAGAAAAAAGTTCCATCGTAAACAATCAAGAAATCCACAATCGGGATATTTTTTAACATACCACATCGGTAGTAATATTAAGTGTTTTCAAAGGAGTAAAGTAGTGGGACTGTTATATAGCACTAGTAAACTGTAAATTATACTGTATCGCTGAGTAAAACAGCTTGTTTATCTAGAATGATATAGGTTTGTTACTCTTTACCTCTAGATCTTAAGCCTTTTGAAATATATATATATATATATATATATATATATAGTGTGTGTGTGTGTATGTGTGCTCACGCCTGCACATGTGTGTGTTTTTGAGTCACTGTTCATCAGTGTTGTAACAAAATAATTTATGTATTACTTAATATTAATTTGTGAGTATCACAGTTCAATAGAAGATTATGAAAAATGCAAATTTTACCAAAATTCTTATATTGAATTTAAACATCTGTAAAAGCTTATTATTATACTACAAATAGTTTGATCCTATAATTGATTCTTAAATTTAGTTTTCTCTTGTTACTTATGCACTTGTTCTCATAGTTTTCTTTCCATTTATTTTTTAAAAAAGAAAACCCTTCTATATATAACTATAACTCTTCAGAACCTTGCAATAAATATTCTTTGATCTATAGCAAAATTACTGCAATGAGTGGGCTTTTTTCCTCCAAGTCTCAGCCTCACTCTGGAGTCTGAATAGCTTGTTCTTTGTGGCAAAGTTTATTTCAGAAGTACCTAGTAGTCTTTCTTTCTCGTGGGATTATAGATCTGTCTGCTATAAACAAAAATAGATGTTCTTCCTAACTTAGATCCTAGCACTTGGGAGACAGAGGCAGGTGGATCTCTGAGTTATCTATCCCATACAGTACCAAGTGTTCCAAGGTCTTCCACTCACTGCACATTGTCTAGCTATGGTCCCTGTATTGATTCCCATCTACTAAAGGAGAAAGCGTCTCTGAAGATGGCTGAGCAAGACACTGATTTATGAATATCGCAGAATGTCATCAGGAATCATTTTGTTGGTGTGTTTCTTTAACAGAACAGTAGTGTTTGGTTTTCCCCTAGGTCCACGGCCTATCTAGTCTCAGGTTCATAACCATCAGAGCAGTGTTAGGAATGGGTTCCATCTCATGGATTAGGCCTTAAAGTCAATCAGACAGTGGTTGGTTACTCCCACACGCCTTGTGTCACTAGTGCAGGGC
>NC_022034.1:26246780-26251523 GCF_000317375.1 Microtus ochrogaster | reverse complement strand
GTAGACCAGGCTGGCCTCGAACTCACAGAGATCCGCCTGCCTCTGCCTCCCGAGTGCTGGGATTACAGGCGTGCGCCACCACCGCCCGGCTGTGTAGGTGTCTTTTAGCCTACTTTTCCCACTGGATTAAAAGCATCTAACTTTATAGACCAGTAGGATATCTCAGCAAGTAAATGTGCCCACATTGGGGAGTATTTGATAGCCTGGCCCTTTTATAGGAATCACAGACTTGGGATAAAGAGAAGCAGTTTTAGATAAATTGACAAATTAGTTCCATCGAAGTAAAGCACCTCTTATTGCAAGTTAAAGTACACTGTAATAAAACCAATGGGACCTTTCACATCCGAGGATTTTACTTGAAAAACCCACATATTATCCTTTTCTTAAATCATTTGTAGAATAGAATATGTTCTATGCAAAACTTCAGAGATCAGTTACTGGGAATATACAAATTTTTAAACGATACTAAAACTTAAGACATCAACTTCAAGTTCATCTAATGTCACTGAAGGGAGTAATTTTCTCTACATATGTTTAAATGTCTATTTTAATTATTACCAACTTAACCTGCCATAACTCCAGAAGCCTATTTTAGCACGCTATGTTTTGTTCATACTGAGACAACAGCACATTGGGATGGGGTGTGTGTGTGTGTGTTGTGTGTATATGTGAAAAAGCCCATATACACTTTTAAGGTCATCTCAAATTAACTCTGCTTATTATTAGACAACAAAAATTTTAAAAAACATCAAAGTAAGTAACACTGGAAAAGGGTGCAGCAGCTCACCCGAATCTGAACATCCCTCTTGGTACTCCCTGCTCAGTGTGCTAAGAACAAAATGTACTTTATGATTTTCAGAAAGATAACAAAATAGGCAGCACTCAATATAAATTAACAAAGACACACAATATAAAAACTGACAAGGACAAAGAAGAATACCGTGAAGTATTAAAATATATTTAATTGATAACATGATAGAATCATTACATTGGAAAACCTTAGCGTTAAGAATCCTGGAGCTGGGGGTGTGATGCAGTGGGCGCCCACATGCTCACCATGCATTCCTGAGTTCAATGTCCAGCACAAAAAAAAAAAAAAACAGACACAGGGTAGAGTGGGGGTGATTTTTAAAAGCTGAACGAGAAAACACTCAAATGAACCCCATGCTGGCAACATCTCAAGACTGAAACCACAGGTAAATATGAGCTTATGTACCTGTGTTTTTTTTTCTTTATAAGAAATATAAAGAACCTTGGCAGACATACCAGAAAGGCAGATCACCCACCACCCCCTCAAAAAATTATGTATCACTAAAATCTACAAGGTGTAGGATTTCCAATTAATTAAAACATTCTTCTAAGAAAAACAACAGAGTCAATCTTCTCGATGACCAGACCTGCTCAGTATGCCAAGAAGCTTATAAAACTGAAATTTATGCTTCGTGCTTTCGAAATACAGTCTAATTCCTGTGGGTATCTGCTAACACCCGGTCTCATCCTGACTGCACTGTCCCAATGGGTTTCTGTGAGCACCTCTTATCAGCAGAAACACAAACAGAACAGGAAGTGAGGCTGTCTTTACGGCAGCGCTGGGGCTGGAGTAAATCCTTTCTCTTACCACACGTAAGTGTTCTATCATGTGCACTACTGTGTCACCACCTCACTGTGGACTTTCCCTGCTTAGGCTGCCTTGTCCACTGGTCTCTAGCTACATATCACAGCTACTTACATGTGACATCCTGCCACCTGCTGCCTCCCAAGTCCCCTAGTTCTTCAAAGAACCAGCTCCAAGTTGTACGGCTTGGGTAAGACACATACTAGTTCTTCTTTCTGGTTGCCACAGAACCCCTGCATTTGTCTCATTTTTTCCAGTTATTCTCTCTTTTACACCCCAAGAACCTGAAAGAGCTTGCCTGTCACCATCACTAAATATGAAAAGATAAAACCCTAGTGCTTTAAGATTTTAAGTCAGTCCCACCATTTGGGAGGCTAAGGCAGGAGAATGAAAATTTACGGCCAATCTCAGCTACATACTGAGACCTTGTCTCAAGAGCAGCAGTACAGGACTTGAATCCACGATGCATATCCTGCTACAGCTGGAGCTGAGCAGCAGAACAGCTAACATGTGCAAAGCACAAAGATCAATGAACACGCACTTACAAGTGAGAGAATGTGCTTCCCCATAGCACAATGATAAGCAGATAAGAGCTCCCCTCCAGAGAGCCTAGCCCAGGCACTTGAGTAACTGACGGGTTTTCAGAGAATAGACTGTGGCCCCAGCACCATTTATTTCAACATTTTCTGAGGAAAAGAAAAGGGTACTCCAGGTTTCAAAAACTCAAAAGACTTTAATAAGCATAAAAATTTTGCTTCACAAAGTATCACAAAAAGGAGTGCCCAGTATTTACCAACTGGTATAGCTGGGGGAGACAAGTGTATGTTCTGTTGTGACAAACTGTCCAAATATCTTAGTATTCAAAGACAATACCAAGTACTGAACTTCTGAAAGGAGTATGTATGTGCTCGGCATGGTAGGGAACACCTGTAATTCAGCACCTGAGAGGCGGAAGCAGGCCAACTGCCTCAAATCAAAGCCAACCCAGTGGCAAGTGTCAGGCAAGTTACACAGCTAGAATCTATCTATTTCAATAAACAAACAAACAAACAAAGAAGTATTTAGCAGACTTCTGTTAAAGATATCAATAATGTATCTTCCTACAATACTAGCAGAGTCAACCTCAGGGAAACGACAGTTCACTGTTTTAAGTCCCTGCCCCTTCATTTCCCTCCACAATGGACTATACTTTGAATTGTGACCTAAAAATAAAAGCTTTATAACATAAAAATGAAGCTGACCACAAAAAGAAAATAAAAAAGGCTGGGCATAGTAGTGCCCACTTTTAACCCTAGCACTATGGAGGTAGAGGCACATGGATCTCTAAGCCTTTTCTCTGTATGAGTTCCAGACCAGCCAAGGCTACACACAAAGAGACCCTGTCTCAAAAGAAAAGAAAAATCCTCATCTCTATAGGTACCTAAACATAGGTAAAATAGGTCCCAGCACTATCAGCTTGTTCAAGACAAGCAGGAGGCATGATGGAGTCTACACAACCCCAAATCTATTTGAATCCAGAACCCAAGTTCTTTCCCACCTTACAATGAAATCCAAGGAATATATATATCTTTAGTTTTGTTTGTGGTTTTCCCTCATTTTAATGTCTTATTTTGAGAGTCAACTGCCTCCAAGTCTGACAATCTGAGTTTAATCCCTGAACCCACACAGTGGGAAGAAAAACTGACATGTACAGGTTGCCCTCTGACCTCCACAAACATGGCATGACTGCCAAGTACGCACACACAAACAAGTACTTGTGATCCCTGAACCCCACTCCCATGGTGAGAGGAGAGACGGGAGTGTGAGTCCAAAAGCTCATGGGCCGGCCACTCTGGGGTGTGTCGTGCAGCAACTAGAGACTGCCTCCACAAAGGGAAACAAGAACCAATTCCTGGAAGTAGTTCTCTGGCCACCGTGTGTGTGTGTGTGTGTGTGTGTGTGTGTGTGTGTGTGTGTGTGTGTGTGTGTGTGTGTGTGTGCGCGCGCGCACACACCTACATGTACACACTCTCTG
Source organism: Microtus ochrogaster (assembly GCF_000317375.1). Taxonomy (NCBI): domain Eukaryota; kingdom Metazoa; phylum Chordata; class Mammalia; order Rodentia; family Cricetidae; genus Microtus; species Microtus ochrogaster. Next base: position 26,247,894 of record NC_022034.1, on the reverse strand, counting down.
CAAATAAATAATAACAGATAAATGGTCATCCAGGATCACTGTTCAAATTAATTGAATTAAAGCTTCCAGTTTAAGGCGTGAAGAGATGGATCAGTCGGTGAAGTGCTTCTATGCAAACAGGAGGACCTAACATCAGCATACATAACAGCCAAGCAGGCTGCACACACCTGTACTCCCTGTGCACGGCCACAGATGGGGGGGGGGGGATTTCTGAGACTTGCTGTTAGCTAGTCTAGCCAGACGAGCAAACTTCAGATTAAAGAAGAAACTATGCCTCACCAAGTAAGATGTCAGAAGGTGAAAGTGGAGGGGCTAGTTAAGGGAGGAACTGCGTATATGCTCAAAACACACTATAAATCCCCAAAGATTTTTAAAAAAATGTTATTTAAAATAAAAAAAACAGGTGGAAAACAATTAGGAAAGACATTTGACAGCCACCACTGGCCTCCACATGCACATGTACACACAAGCACTTGTATAAGGCATGCACAGATATAAATAGATACATACAAACATAGTAAATTTTATACTTTAATATAGAAGATATTTTGTTTGTTCAAGACAAAGTCTCACTATGCATCTAGCTTTGTCTGGCCTAGAACTCCAATGCAGACCAGGCTGGCCTCAAACTCAGGGATCCCAGGGTGTGGCGCACATCTATGATAATAGCACAGGGGAGGCAGAGGCACGCAGATCTCTGTGAGTTCAAGGCCAGCCTGGTCTACAGAGCAAGTTCCAGGTCAGCCAGGGCTACAAAGGGAAACCCTGTCTCAAAAAACCAAGGAAAAAAAAGAAGAAAACATCCAAAAGTAGAGATTCTGTTCAAAATAAAGCACATTTCTTTAGTTCTGCTCTAAAAACCATGTAAACTTTTTATGAAAAAATCACCATAGAACATCCTGTTAAAAAATATCTTCTAAAAAAGTGGTCAGCTTTTAGAGACTTTTCACAGAAATCTAATCCTTTCACAGGAAGGATAAAATTCTGAGTTATAGTCCTTGTTCCACAAATCTATACTTTCACAAGATTGGATGTAGAGTTGAGGGATATCTAGGCTGAAACATAAAATGATACAATAAGATAATTCAAACAAGACAGTTCTCTACTTTTTTTT
>NC_022034.1:26239900-26246460 GCF_000317375.1 Microtus ochrogaster | reverse complement strand
CCCGGCTTTATAAAACTCTTAAAATTATTGTCTAATGCCATGCACTTCTCCACTTTTAACATGAAATTTAACCCATAATGTTAATTCTATAGAGATAAATTAGAATTTAAACAGCTTTATTCGTGGATATTTCAAAGCTTGTCTCAGAGTTAATTACTAGCTAATATGCATTTTACCAATTCCGTTTCATAATTTAAAAAAAAAAACAAAGGTTTGTCCATCTATACTAAAGTTATAAGCATTCTACTGAACTTTATAAATGGCCGGCTGGCCAAGTCGGAGAGCAACAGTGAAGACAAGCAGAGGCCAGTCCTTTACTGGCCACTCCATTCCCGCCTACTACTGCACAGTGAGTACAAAAGATGAAAGTGACAGTTCCTAACAGCTGATCTCCCTGTCACCCTGGGAACACCAGAGCTGGAATGTGGATGGACACACAGATTTGGAAATAGCCAAGCAGAAGTCACGAGGAAGTACGACTTCTCAGCACTGCAGGCCAGAACTGAGAGAGGCAGCAAGCAAACAAGCCAGGATTAGTGCTGGAAATTCAGTGGTTGCTATATGAGGTACTGGGTTCAATTCTCAGCACTGGGGAGAGGCGGCTTCTTGGCCTGTCTCTGTGTCTTGGCAATAACACAAATGAGGTTTTTGTTTTCTGTGTTTATGTATGTGGTATGTGTGCATGTATAGCCACATGTGTGAACATCAGTGTCTTCCTAGATTGTACTCCACTTTACTTACTGAGGTAGGGGTTCGCACCTGAACCCAGAGCACTCTGATTCAGTGAGTCCAGCTGGCCATTTTGCTCTGGGGAACCTCTATTTCTGCCTCCGAAACACAAAAATGCAGTCAGGCCCACCCAGCTTTACTGGGTATTAGGGATAAAGTCGGTCTTCAGACTTGTGCAGCAAGCACTTTCCCGAGCCATCATCCCAGCGCTAAATAAACTGAATGTTTAAGTGCCTCAGCCCCAACTCAAAATTTTAAATCCTAATGCCCAAACTGAAGCCATTACTTCTTGGGCCCTCTGTGAGGTGGGAGGTGATTAAGTCAGATAGCAAACAAAGCCTTGTGAATGTTCCCTTCTAAAAGGGGGAGATTCCCTGCATCCTTTCAACCACAGAAAGACACAAGGAAAGGATGGCCAGCAATCTGAAATAAACAGGGAACTAGGCCCATATGAGACACACCCTGTTAGTGCGCTGCTATTAGGGTTCTGGTCTTCAGAAGGGTCAGAACAGATGCTTTCATGACATCTAGTCTCTGTCGTTTTATCATAATACTCCAAAAAGAATAAGGTACCTATTTAGCCTAATCTCTTCAGCCTGCTGCCCTAATAACCCTTTAGCCTCTCTTTGCTATGCAAACATCTCAATTTTTAAGAGGACTAAGGAGTTCCATTGTACAATTTGTTATATATCCCACATAACCAAGAATGATTAATAAATAGTTTAATTAGCTTTATAGTTGAAATATACATTTGTATTACTTAACATTAAAGCACACTCCACAAAAAGGTAATAGACTATTCTTTTGGGGGGCAATTTTTACAAAGCAAATGGTCTTAAATATATATACAAATAGTAATAAAGATTAAGTGTTGGTATACCAAATGATTTTACCATCCTTTTTTATAGCATTTGATATTTTTATAAATAACATGTTTAAATTTTATAACCATGAAGCAAACTAGTAGATATGAATTAATGATATTTACCATGTTTCTAAGTAGCAACTATATGATCACACAGGCTACAAATACAAGATTCTTTATACTTGAACTTCTTTGCAATCTCAACCTAAAATGCTAATATTCACATGCTCCTGGCGTGTTCATCATCCAAAATTAAACCCTACTGTTGCATACTGTAAAGCTATAAAGCACTACAATTCAGAGCTGGCCCATAAGTTTCAAACAGAATAAACGTGATATGGCACCAGGTGTACAAGTTCTCACCTTGTAATTCCAGCACATGAGACACTGAGGCAGGAGACTGAGGCAGGAAGCTCAAGGCCAGCCTGGGCTACAATATGAATAAATAGTAAATAAATAGTAAGTTCAAATCCAGCCTGGGCTACAATATGAATAAATAGTAAATAAATAATAAGTTCAAATCCAGCCTGAGCAACAATATGAAACACTGTTTCAAAATAATAGTGAGGGGCTGGAGAGATGGCTCAGCAGTTCAGATCACTGGCTGTTCTTCCAGAGGACGCGGGTTTGATTCCCAGAACCCATATGGTGGGTCACAACTGTCTGTCACTCTAGTTTCAGGGGATCAGACAGACTGTTCTGGTTTCCTTGGACACTAGGCAAGCACCTGGTGCACAGACATCCATACAGGCAAAACATTTATACATACATACATACATACATACATACATACATACATACATAGCAAATCTAAAGAAAACTGTACACAGTGTTGTGGTGATATGGCACTGTCCTTTAGTGAGCCACAAGATGACGATGCATCCTCATTCGTAAACTTCTTGCCTTGCTGTATACACAATCCCAACTTCACAACCCAACTACAAGTTCTTTTTCTAGGACCCAAGCCTGCCTTATTCATCATAACTTCAAAATAATAATTTTACTTATTATTGGTCCTTATAATTGGTCTTTCCCAATTATTTCCACATCAAAATCTTTTAACTACATGCCATATCAACTAGAAAATATTTGGTCTGGCAATGTATGACATATAAAGGTAAAAAATAATTCTACTCTTTGGTTAATGATATTGCGTGCAGTGTCCCTAAGGTACCAGTCCTGAAGCCTGATCCCATGTCCCTTATAACGCTAGCCTTCTACTGGCCAGCAAAACTAAGTAGTAACAGATGAGAAACTGAACTTATCACTAACTTACCACCTGGCCAAACACCCAAGCCTACAGACTTCCTGCCATGTCATGGGGTTTTCTGTTGTGAGTTTTTTTTTTAACACCACGTTTTCTTATGACTAAGAGTTACGGCATGTTTCCAGTGAATAAGGCAGGAATGTAGAACTGTGGGTATAAGAGTTACGTTCAAGTAGAGATCCTTGCCAGCAAATGCTACATGCTTTTAATCCCAGCACTTGGGAAGGGGCAGAAGCTGGAGGGTCTCTGAATTCCAGGCAAATCTAGTCTATGTAACAAGTTCCAAGCCAGCCAGAGCTCTATAGTAAGACCCTGTCTCAGAATAATAGAGACAAAGAGAGAAGGGAGAGAGACCTGGTATTCTACCCCTGGATCCCTCCTGCTCTCAGTAGTTTTCTAACTTTCCCTTAATAAATCTAATCTACACACACACACCTATGGATATGAAAAATGGAAACAACTATTTAAGAATTACTAAGCAGAGGCAGGCGGATCTCTGTGAGTTCAAGACCAGCCTGGTCTACAAGAGCTAGTTCCAGGACAGGCTCCAAAGCTACAGAGAAACCCTGTCTTGAAAAAAAAAATGAAAAGAAAAGGAAAAAAAGAATTACTGAATTACTAAGCATACCTCATTTAAATACTTAACAATTTAGAGGGAATAGTCTCTAATAAATGAAAAGCACAATAAAGCCCAATAAAAAACCTTATTGATGAAATAAAATGAGAAACTGCAATAGTAAGCCTTCAAAACCAGAATTATAGTTTTATCTGTTTTCTGGTATGAAACAGGTAGACTTATTTCATATATAAGCATATTTCATATATGAAATATATAAGTATTAAAAGTACTTATTTCACAGAATTGTAAAAATGTAGTGGATTAGTACCTAGAAAATCCTCATGGCTATCCTTGCCTTTATTGCAAGAGTAGTTAGAGAAAGAAATGGAAAGGAATTATCCTTCTCTAATAAATTATCCTGCCAGGCGGTGGTGGGGGACCCATGCCTTTAATCCCACCACTCGGGAGGCAGAGGCAGATGGATGTCTGTGAGTTCAAAGCCAGTCTGGTCTTCCAAGCTTTCCAGGATAGCTCCAAAGCTACAGAGAAACCCTAACTCAAACAAATTTTTTATTCTAATATGATGGCCTGATTTGTGTGACAATCTGTAAAAATCTATCACTATATATTTTAGAAAAAAATTAAACCACATGATTTAATAATATAGACCCCTTTGCTATAAAGAAATATTAGACTTGAGGCTGGAGAGCTGGCTCGGTGGCTCCAAGCACTTACTGCTCAGACAGAGGAACCAGCACTTCCATGAGGCAACACACAGTGCCTGTCACTCTAGTTCAAGGATCTGACACCCTCTTAACCCCTTGAGCACTAGCACACACATGGTACACATAAGCTCATGTAGTCATGCATGCATACAAACAAATAAGTAAAATCTCTTATTTTTAAAAAGAAACATTAGACTTAAAATTACAGAAAAATAACCTTCAATAATTATTCACTAACACAATTATGTTATTCACTATCTCTAAATTACAAATATCAAATCATCAAGAAAATGTTCAAACCTGACTTTCAAATGATTTTGTTACAGATTTTCCCATTTTATATAAAATATCCTAAAATTAAATCTGTGAAATTACCACTTATTATACAATTAAGTAATACATTATTGTATATTTTATATTAATTTCTTTGAAAATAAACTGCAATATTGGTAACAAAATAAACCATCTTTATCTACTTACTGCAATCTCTCTACAAGCTGACATGGATATCCCTGTGCCTTCGATCTGCTTCAGTGCATATTCTTTTTCATCTTTTCTGCGTGTGAAAAAGAAACAAAACAGCTTTATTTTTCCATATTACTTTTAGATTTAAAATTATAATTATAAAAACAATGGAAATGTATTTAGTCTCTCAATGACATGTAAACATTTTCACTATGCAATGCACTGCTTATTATTTTTGATAATATTTCTACTATAGAAATATGAAATACCAAAAAAATTCATGTTATAATGAAAACACCAGACAGAGCTAAAACATGAAATGCAAAATGAACAGAATAGAATATTAAACAGCTCTAGTTCAAAGAGTAAACAAGGATAAATATAAACTCAAACATATTGTAAGATGACTGTCACTCCTCTCTTAATTATCTGCAGTCTACAGAAGCATTCTGTTATAAACCATCACTAAAAAATAACCAACAGATAAAAACTACCAGACTCACTTAATTGGCCCCAAATTCCAAGGCGCCAAGCAAAAGTGTTTTAAGATTTCCAAACTTGGCACCAACATCACTTTCCCCAAACACTCCCAGAGAAATGCAGTAGTTAGGCATGAAGACAAGCAAAGGCAGCCGGGCAGTACTGGCACCCAGCTTTAGCCCCGGTGCACAAGAAACAGACAGACATCTCTGTGAGTCTGAGGCCAGCCTGGTCTACAGAGTGAGTTCCAGGATATCAAGCTACACAGAGAAACGTGAAAAGCCCGAAAACAAAAAACAAAAAAACAGCACCAAGCAATGGAGACAGGATTAGGAATATAGGGAAGCCTAACAGTTACCAGGGTTTTTTGTTGTTGTTGTTGTTGTTGTTTGTTTTTTTGGTTTTTCGAGACAGAGTTTCTCTGTAGCTTTGGAGCCTGTCCTGGAACTCCCTTTGTAGACCAGGCTGGCCTCGAACTCACAGAGAGTTACCAGGGTTTTAACCAATACAATATAGTGTTTCAATAACAGAGGCGGGAAATCAGATGAGTGGCTACTTTAATAGTTAATATCCTCAGTGTACAGACACCAGAGCAGCCACAAGACGGTCCCAGCTGACGGGCACAACTGTGATTTGATTTTCTGGTAAACACCAATCATGTCATGGCTTGTTCTAATAACAGGGACATGATCTATGACCCTCCAACTTCTGTCTTTTGGTTACCAGCCAAGACATCTTAGGTTTGATCCCGAGCAACAAAATAAAGTAAGAGGTTAACAGTACTGTTTACTTCTGAGAAGCAAGGGAAATTAGAAACAGACAGTAAAAAGGAAAGCTTTTACATTTTATGTACAACTGCACTGTTGAAGGTTTGATTTTTCACTATGTACAGCTATATTTAATAAAAAGAATAAAAATAAGTATTTCCACTAAAAAAATCAATAAACAACAATGGTTCTGTACATTTTTCCTATTAGTCATGCATGACTGCATAATGAAATTTCAACCAATGATAAAATCACACACGCTGGTGGTCCCATAACACAATGAAGCTGACAACTTCCTATTATACCACAGCAGCACAGCAGAGCACAGCACTCAAGGCAAAATCTATCAGATATTTGCAAATATTTAATATCCAGACCAGCAGTTCTCAACCTGTGGGGTACTCACAGGGGTCACCTGAGACCATCAAAACAGATATTTACATTATTATTACATTATATTTACATTATAACAGTAGCAAAATTATAGTGATGAAGTAGTAACAAAATAATTTTATAGTTGGGGGTCACCACAACACCAGGAACTATATTAAAGGGTCATGGCAGCCAGGTATGGTGACGCACACCTTTAATTCCATCACTCAGAAGGCAGACAGATCTCTGTGAGTTCTAAGACAACCAGGTTACACTGAGAAACCCTGTCTCAAAACACAAACAAAAAAGTCTTCGGAGCGCCGGGCGGTGG
>NC_022034.1:26218601-26239695 GCF_000317375.1 Microtus ochrogaster | reverse complement strand
ACAGGCTCCAAAACCACAGAGAAACCCTGTCTCGAAAAACCAAAAAAAGTCTTTGGAGGGCAGGAGCTATCACAGCACAGTGGAGATCTCCTGACTCCCAGTAGCATGTCCTAGGTTCAATCCCTGACAAAAATGAGAAAGAGGGGAACTGGTAAACTTTAGCTGGACAGTGGTCGCATACACCTTTAATCTCGCTCTTGGAAGGCAGAGGCAGGTGGAACTCTGTGGATTCAAAACCAGTCTGACCTACAGATCGACTTCCAGGACAGTCAGGGCTATACAGAGAAACCCTGTCTCAAAAAACCAAAACCTATCTATACAGCCACAGCATTAGGAAGATCAGGAGCCTCTGTATTAGAGGCTCATGATGCACATGACATGATGGTTTTACTAAAGGACAACAACAAAGAACTGGCACATTTGTCATACTTAACTATTTCTCATTCTTCCCATTCTGTAGCTAATAGTAAACAAACGAGTTTAGATGTTATTTATAATGTACCTTTTAACATACCATTGTGATCTGGGGGTGTAGCTCAGTGGTAGTGTGTTTGCCTAGCATGCCAAAGGCCCTAGGGTTAATCTCTACCACAGATAGATGGATGAATGGATGGGTGGGTGGGCGGATGAATGGACGGACAGACAGATGGAAACAACAGAAGGAGGGAAGATAAAGTTCTTTTGAATATTTTCTTAATTACCTACTTTGGGTAAATAAATGAATTATAAATGCTTTCCTCCCATAAATGAATGAATAAATAAATAGATTAATAATAAAATGTCTAAATATTTTATTTATTTTTTCTATTATATGCCAATCAGGATAATTAAGCATCTTTTATTTTATTTTCATTTTTTAAAAAAAATGGCTCCCCTAGAGTCACCTGGGAAGAGGACAGCACAAGTGAGAACCTGGCCTATGGGCAGGTCAGTGGGACGTTCTCCTGATCAATGACTGGTGTGAGAGGGCCCAGCCCACTCATGCACAAGTGAGAACCTGGCCTATGGGCAGGTCAGTGGGACGTTCTCCTGATCAATGACTGGTGTGAGAGGGCCCAGCCCACTCATGCAGAGCCACCCTTTGGCAGGTGACTCTGAGTTGTGCAGGAAAGCAAGCTAAGCCAAGCCATGGAGAACAAGCCAGTAAGTAGCACTCCTCTCTGCTTTGTTTCTGCTTCCAGAATCCTGTTCAACTTCTCTCAGTGGTAGGAATGAAATAATACCTCTCTCCCAAGTTGTTTTTGGTCAGTGTTTTATCACAGCCTGCTGTGGGACAATGGTTTGTACCCTGTCAATTGTATTTTAATAAAACACTGATTGGCCAGTAGCCAGGCAGGAAGTAGAGGCAGGGCAACAAGAACAGGAGAATTCTGGGAAGAGGAAAAAGCTTGGTCGGCAGTCGTGACCCAGCCACAGAAGAAGTAAGATGTGTCTGCCTCACTAAATAAGGTATCACGAGCCATGTGGCTAGCATAGACAAGAATGATGGGCTAATATAAGTTATTAGAGTTAATAAGAAGCCTGAGCTAATAGGCCAATCAGTTTATAACTAATGTAGACCTCTATGTGATTTCTTTGGACTTAACTATTGCGGGAACTGAGCAGGACAGAAACCCCAACAACAAAGCCATGGAAAGCAATGAAGAACTATGGATTATTAGAAAAATATACAGATTATACTACTATTAAGTATATACATCTAAATGTACACTTGAGAGTATACAAAAATTAAAAGCACATGTTAAGATGCAAGAATCAAGCTACTTAATGGTACTGGTAATATAATGGATTTAAGTTAGCATGGAGGGAGATCCAAAATAATCTGATACTCCAAAAACAACTGCCTATTTAATAATCTTTGGTATTTTCAACATGATTAACTTAGGCAGATGACGGGAGCAGTTAGGACAGGATCTTACTCTGTAGCCCTGACTGGTCTGAAGCTCTAGTCTGGTATTTAGATAGACCAGGCTAGCCTTGAACTCTGAAATCTGCCTGCCTCTGTCTCCTGAGTGCTGAGATGAAAGACCTGTGCCCCATACCAGGTTCATTAGACATGTTTTAGAGAGCAAACACAAACATCAGGAAAAGCTTTTACGATCCTTTTCCTCTTTCTTCCCAGTTTCCTGGCTTCTCAGACCATTCATTACCACTAAAGAGCACAAGCAGGTGACGGAGAGCAGTTAAAGCTAGAACCACCTCCTACCTTGAAGTAGGAGCAGCGGGATGCATGGAGCCCAGGGCGCTTGGGATACTGAGACAAATACTCACGATGCACATGTTTCGTGTCTAGTATTCATATAACTACCAGCTATCTGCTGCTGAATAGTTAAAGTTATCAATTCTTAAAATTATAAAAAGCTTTTTGACAAATTATCCACATTCAATCACAACTTCCTTTTCACTGAAATCTCTCAACTCCCAGTTCTCCTACATGAAGTGCTCCAGAAACTCATGGAGTTGCAGTTTTATTTTTAATACTGTAAAGAATATTACACAATCTGGATAGGTTATTGTTGCTATGGAAACTTTAAGATCTTTTGCAGTAAGTCAAAAAGTGCAAAATTAACACATCACATTAATAGTTTTTTAATTTCATATCCAGGCTGTCAAAGGAATTTGAAAGCTTGAGAACAGACTAAAGCATAGGCCCTACCCTAAATTATATGGATAGAAACAAGGAACAAACCTAGTAATTATTTCACTTAAAAAAGTTTAAATATAACTTTCATATGCTAAATTAATAAGACCCTGGAAAACCCTTAATTTTAAGATTCAAAGTTTTAAAATTGAGAGGGAATGGTGTGTGTGTGTGTGTGTGTGTGTGTGTGTGTGTGTGTGTGTCCGCAGTTATCGTCTTATGCTGTCACACGATGAATGGTCAAGAGGCACCATGAGATTCAGCATAAGAAATGGCAAGGTCTCGGGAACACAAGACTCTTTGACAATAGTCAGAACTTTAACATAAAGACCACAGGCACCAAACTTGGCACCTTGTAGTAATAGGAGCGGCGGGGCTGCGTCCCCAGCACCCCGGCCACCTGCATGGCTAGCTTATGCCCGGAAATAACAACACACAAACTGTATTCATTTAAACACCGCTTGGCCCATTATATCTAGCTTTTTCTTGGCTAACTCTCGCACCTGGACTAACCCGTTTCCAATCATGTGTGTCGCACCCCAAGGTGCGCTTACCAGAAGATTCTAGCCTACGTCCATCCTGGGTCGGAGCTTCATCGCGTGTGCCTTAGATAGGAGAGGAATTGGCGTTTTACCTCCCTTCCTCTTCCTCCCAGAGTTCTGTTCCGTTCACTCCACCCACCTACGTTCTAACCTATCAGGGCAAGCAGCTTCTTTATTTAATCAAGCAATGACCTTCCTCCATCAGCACCTGTCTTGGTAATCTCAGTACTCAGGAGGCAGGGGCAGGTAGATCTCTTGAGTTAGAGGCCAGTTTGGTCTACAGAGTGAGTTCCAGGACAGCCAGAACTATTTTAGAGAGATCCTGTCTCAAAAAAAAAAAAAAAAGACTATGAATGTGGGCTGGTCAGACAGCTCAGTGTTTAAGGCCCTAGCGGAAGGAGAGGGGCAGGGAAGCTTACTGCTGTCATCTATGCTGAGTGTCCCCTTCCTGGAACCCCTCCAAGTGGCAACAGAACAAGTCCAAGTACTACTGAAGACCATGAAGGCACTTGTGAGACTGGGGCTACAGTTCCGGTTGAAAAGGACCTACCTTGTTGTAAGGGAAAGGAAAAAACACAACTCTGGTGTGGAAGCACACTCCTATAATCCGGCCCTGGGGAGGCAGAGGCAGGCAGCTTCTTAGGGCTTGCTGGCCTACTTAGTAGTTCCCGGCCACTGAGACGGTCTCAAAAGAACAAAAAGGTGGAAGATGCCTGAAGAACAATGTCTAAAGCTATCTTCTGACCTAAACACAAGTGCGCCTACACACATACACCCATAATACACGTGTGTCTACACACATATCTTTCTAAAGTGCTAATGCTGTCTGTACAAGTATATTGCACACGCCTGTACAGGTTCAGGAAGAGACCCTGTCTCAAAGAAACTGGCAGAGAATGACACAATAGGGTGCCTGACCGTCTTCTTCTCTCCAAATGCACACAATGTACTCAGACAAACGTGCATTTATACACACATGTTCACACAAATAAATCTTTTTAAAAACCTTTGCAATAAAAATAAGCCTTCAAATAAAGATTAAAATCTATTTTATTTCTGATGAAAACAGAGAAGTCCTATTATTGTACACCATACTTTGACCTTCAGTACTACGCCATACTCTAGAGAAGAACAAAATTGGGACACTGACTACCCCAGATATCACAGCCCATCTTGTGGCACCCTGAGTAAGAGGTAACTAAAAACAAGAAACCCCTGTGCTCCTTGCCCTCAGGAGTTACACAATGAAGGCCCCACACAACGCGAGGGACTTCTGGAGCTGAAGGTCACTCAGGTCATCCCTCTACGGAAGGAGTTCCCAGAGCAGAAAAGAGTTTGCTGGGGAATCCAGGCAAACAGACAGCATGAAACAATACATGATCAGAAGGATGACTCAGAACCAGGTGTGCAATGACAGCAAAGAATGAGGTTAAAAAAAAAAAAAAAAAGGCTGTATTTCTAAGAACAGAAAAGATAGCTTCCCAGATTACTGCTCAGAAAGCTAATTGTGATGGCTACAGAAGGGGAAAAATGGTGGCAGAGCACACTTGGTAGGCTGCATCAAGCATCAAGGTAAGAAAAGACGAAGGAGTACATGGGAAGAAATGACGGATTAAAAGATATTTCTAAGCCGAGCATGGTGGCTCACACCTTCAATTCCAGCACTCAAGAAGCAAAGACAGGTGGATTTCTGTGGGTTCATGGCCAGCCTGGTCTCCATGGAGAGTTCTAGATGAGCCAGGGCTATACACAAAACCCTGTCTCCAAAAATTAGGTGAATAAAATAAACGTGAAAAATAAGCACATTTCTCAATCAAAACTGACAATTTTAGTAACCACCCTGTCTGTGTACGTGACTGGAAAGATGGCTGGGAGAAGTAAGGCCACTACCTTGTCTGACTGTGGGAACAGTAATACCACCCACCAGGGAAACAATGACTCAACCTAGACTGAGACCTGGAGATAAACTTTCATTCCAAACACAATGACAATTGCCTTAAAAGGTTTATTGCATTGGTCTGTCAATTTGACACAAACTAGAGTCATTTGGAAAGAGGAAGCCTCAACTGAGAAAATACCTCGACCAGACTGGTCTGCAGGCAAGTTTGGGGCATTTTCTTAATTAGTGATTGATGGTGGAGCCCCCCCACCACTGTGGGTAGGGGCCACCTCTGGGCAGTTGGTCCTGAGTCGTATTAGAAAGCAGCTGAGCAAGCCATGGAGAGCAAACCAAAAAACATCATTCCTCCATGGTCTCAAGTCCCTGCCAAGTCCCTGCCTCAAGTCCCTGCCCTGGCCTCCTTGGTGATGGACTGTAACTGTTAAGATGAAATAAACATTCAGGCATAAGACAGAATATTGTATACATAATAAATAAATAAATATTTTTAAAAAAAAGATGAAATAAACACTTTCTTCTCCAAGTCGCTGTTGGTCATGGATTTTATTACAGCAATAGAAAACAAAGTAGGACATTTATGTTATAGGAAGGACTAAGTAAGACTGAAGCATGTAAAACTTTCTACAGGGAAACTGTGAGGTGAAAACAGACTGTTAGCTCTGATCTGAAAAGAGCTTAAGATCTCCACCTAGACAGGAAGAGATCACAGCAGCATCTAAGGGCAGCTCTGATACCACGTCCTTCTACTCTCAAGAGCAATGCTCTTCATGGCATGGGGGTGAGAGTAAGGCTAGGAAATACACACTTGGAAATCATTTTGGAGGACCGGCAGTCCCAAGTGAATATTTAAAAAAAAAAAAAAAGGACAGGTGAAGGGAGAGGTTGAAATGAGTCTTCCAGGGGAGAGCGGATAGTCTGGCTTGGGCTTTCTGAGATCGTGTCCTGCTATGCTGCACAGGCTGCCCTCAAGTCCAACTTTGAAGTCCCGATTGAACTTACCCTATGGTAATCCAGCTGCTGGGATTTTAAGCATCATTACCACGCATGGCTAAAACTGAGGATGCAGTGAGGAGGGATGAATAAACTAAGACTAAAAACAAAACTGAGATCGGATTAGAGCTAACACTTGATAAACCTGAGCCTGTGGACGGGGTACTGCTGTCCTAGAAGAAGCACATGGGTAAGGAGGTCAGTTCTGAAGGACTCAAAAAAGAGGAAAAGCCAGGAGAACAGAGAGACAGAACTGTTTGTGAAGACACACTTGCCTCTGACATCCCAGAGAAAACAAGTCTAGAGATTCATCCTATAAATTTGCTTTTCCAAATCTTAACAGAATTCAAATGACACCATTATCAAAAGTTGGGAATCTAAAATTATGGCGTTATAAGACATTCATTCTTCAAACTCTGTGACACTTTAATCTTGCCAATATTTCTTTTACTTCTAAGAAGATGCTGGAATACATCAACATATGTCCTTTCCTTTAATATGTGACAATTTGATTTTGCAGGCCAGAAAGCTTAATGTCACTGTGGTAGTTTGAATGTAATTGTCCCCTATAAGCTCATAGGCAGTGGCACTACTGGGAAATGTGGCCTTGTTTAGAGTAAGTGTGGTCTTGTGGAGGCGAGCTTTGAGGCCTCATTTATGCTCAAGCCACGCCCAGAGACAGTTCACTTCCTGTTGCCTTAGGATCAAGTTGTATGGACTCAGCTCCAGTACCATGTCTGTCTGCACACCGTCTTGCTTCCCACCCAGACAATACAGGACTAAACCTCTAAACTTGCAAACCACCCCAATTAAATGTTTTCCTTTTTAAGAGTTGCTGTGGTCATGATGTCTCTTCACAATAGAAACCCCAATTAAAACAGTCACACACACAAGAAAAAAGCAACAGAGACTAAGTATCTGGAATAATAGGAACCAAAAGTTAGCTTCCTGTTATTATCACTCTGAATTACTCAGTGAATCCAATATTCACCCATCACAGTAGTGATAATTTCTTTGGAACTACTGTTGTTATTATGTAACAGCAAGTTGTTTTCCAGTACTGACCAAACTGAGACCCTTGACAGGAGAACATACTACTGTTGATCTACATCCTGAGCCTTGTTACATCCAGGGTCCTGTTAGATAGTCAGCTTAAGCAGGCCTTGAACTTGAATCCTTGGGCCTCCACCTCCTAATAGCTTGTGTTACAGCCTTGGGACAGATAAAAAAGTTAAAATTTTTATCATTACCTTTTTCAAAGCAAGTAAGAAAAAATAAATTAATAAATGATAGTGACATCCATCTCTATTGTCTAGCCCCACGACTCTATCTGACCCTCCCTTCCACCCACCCCCTCCAACTGCCAGATCTAACCGAGGTCCCATATCCAGTGTCTATGCCCCTCTGGCCACCCTTGCCTGTGCCACAACCAATATCTAGACTTCTGCCAAGTTCAACCCTCCCTATCCCCTAAATCACAGGCCTCTCCTATGCCACATCCCACCCACCCTTTGCACCCAGCCGGACCTGCCCTCACATTCTAGGACTGGACCAGCAGGCACACCCTATACGACAGCCTAGCCCCCTCTGTCCACCTGACTGCATTCCTCCTAAGCCATTTCCAACCTCCAGGCCAACCCACCTGCACATACTACAATTTAGAACAAAAGAAGTCCACATACCCAGATCTCAACACAAAAATACTAAAAATATGAAAGAGCAAACCAGTATCTTTTCCCAAACACTACCAGTCTACAGAGATGTTTGCCAGTGACCATCAGCTAGATGAATGCCAGGACCAGAATTTCAAAGAGCAATCACAAACTTCAAAGAATTTATGGAGTTTAAAGACACACACACACACACACACACACACATTCAGTGAAATTAAAGCCAAAGAATTTAAAGAGAATAAAGACTTCATTGATGCTTAAGAAAACACAAATGCAAACCCAAGTCTAGGCATAAATATACATACATAGTTAGAATGAAATTTCCACATCTGGACTGACAATGCTCCTTCCAAGAGTCAAAGACACCTTTAAAAAAAATCCAACACTAAAGCCGGGAGGTGGTGGTGCACGCCTTTAATCCCAGCACTCGGGAGGCAGAGGCAGGCAGATCTCTGTGAGTTTGAGGCCAGCCTGGTCTACAAGAGCTAGTTCCAGGATAGGAACCAAAAAGCTATGGAGAAACCCTGTCTCGGAAATTTAAAAAAAAAAATCCAACACTAGACATGAGAAGCTCTTTGTCATTGTCAGGGATTCCAAAAGACTCCCCAAACATATCAGCTATTGCCCTTGGTTGCCCCCCAGAGATGGAAGGTAAATCCCTATTGCTGAAGACACCATGCACTTCAGATACAGGGTCCAGAGGCCTGTGAGCTGGAGTGACCTAAATGCCTCCTTTAGGATAGGCATGGACTATCCTTCATAGTACCAGAAGACACCATGCAAGCTTCCAAAGGGAGCAACCAACAGTCCTACCCGGCTATGAACCACAATGACCAGCATGGCATGCTAACCTAAAGGTGCAGTAGTGTTACACATACCTTGATAGTAACAAATAGTTCTCTAATTGGACTCAAGAGCCACTCGTCAAGAAGGAAGCCATGCCTGGGATAGGCAACCCAGCCAGGGCTGGTAAAGTCATGGATCTTAAAGGAGACCTATAACCACCACAATCCCTAGCTAATCTAAACGTTTATCCTTATACCCACAGGTAAGTGCAGTCCTCACTCTCATCGTGGAATCCTCTCTATGCAACAGAGAACATTGCAAAAACCCACAACCAACCAAAGTGCATAGTTGTGCAACACACAAAAGAGTTCCCACACGTAAGGCTCAGGGAACACTGCAGAAGGAGAGGCAGGAAGATTGTGAGAGCCAGATTGTTTGCTGTGAGACTGTCTCCTAGTAACACCAGAAGCTAAATCCATAGTCTCCCCAACATGACTGCCTACACCTGAGATGAACGAGGACAGCAGTAGACACGCTACAGCGGGGGGGCGGGGCATGAGACTACACAAAGAACCACAGCAACTAAGGAGTACTGTGTTAGTGAGTTAGTTTGTAAGGAAAGAGATGGAATAAAGTCAGCCAGTCTTTGTAAGGATACAAGTAAGTACATAATGAATGCGTTGTTAGAGTTCGTGGTTCGAGGGAATGCTGCCTTGAAGAACAGGAAATACTATATAATTTAGAGATTAACTAGATGAAAGCACAAGGGGAGGGTGGGAGCATTATTGACACGATTCATCGATAAGAGGAATCTAAAATAATACAAGGACTTTGTTGAAAGATACTCAGAATTGTTTTTAAATGGCCATTACATTATCATATAGACAACAAAAGACATTTTATTATTGCACTATTTATGAATGAGTTTGTTTGAAAATGCTAAGTACAGGGGCATGTAAATAAGTTCTGTGTGGATACATACAGTATCACTGTTATAGTTTGTTATTTTTGAGATTATAATATAATTAAGTCATTCCCTTTTCTTTTTTCCCTCTAGATGCTTCAATAGACCCCCCCCTCTCCTTAAATTCAGGGCCTTTTTGTTCAGAAATTGTTGTTACATGTATGTGTATATATATGCATGCATATTCCTAAATACTAAATACAAGATGCTCAGTCTGTATAACGTTTCTCATGTTTGTCTTCTGGATGTGACCATTCAGTACTGGATAACCAGTTGGTGTCCTGTTCTCTGGGGAAGACTATTTCTCCCATCCTCTCACTACTCCTTAGTTGCTGTGGTTCTTTGTGTAGTCTCATGCCCCGCCCCCCGCTGTAGCGTGTCTACTGCTGTCCTCGTTCATCTCAGGTGTAGGCAGTCATGTTGGGGAGACTATGGATTTAGCTTCTGGTGTTACTAGGAGACAGTCTCACAGCAAACAATCTGGCTCTCACAATCTTCCTGCCTCTCCTTCTGCAGTGTTCCCTGAGCCTTACGTGTGGGAACTCTTGTGTGTTGCACAACTATGCACTTTGGTTGGTTGTGGGTTTTTGCAATGTTCTCTGTTGCATAGAGAGGATTCCACGATGAGAGTGAGGACTGCACTTACCTGTGGGTATAAGGATAAACGTTTAGATTAGCTAGGGACTGTAATTGTTTGCTTTTTGTTTTTAGAGACAAGGTTTCTCTGTGTAACACCCTGGCTGTCCTGGAACTTGCTTTGCAGACCAGGCTGGCCTCGAACTCACAAATCTGTCTGCCTACTGAGTGCTTGGAACAAAGGCGTGCACCACCACTGCCTGGGTAACTCACTAATATCTATTTCTCTGTAAAACATCTTCAATCTTCAGTAGCACCTTCATTTGGAATTGAAATTCAGAATATTTTAGTAATTCCAAATAAGTTTTAAAAAATCAAAATAATGAGAACAGTCTTTTCACTAGTTAACTGCAGCATTTCCTTATGCTTTAGTTTTATACGACCATTCTATATGTTGATTAGAGTTTTGTTTTTAAATAAAAGTAATTCACTAAAATAATTCTTTTTTTTAAATATTTTATTTATTTACTTATTATGTATACAATATTCTGTTTGTGTATATGCCTGCAGGCCAGAAGAGGGCACCAGACCTCATTACAGATGGTTGTGAGCCACCATGTGGTTGCTGGGAATTGAACTCAGGACCTTTGGAAGAGCAGGCAATCCTCTTAACCACTGAGCCATCTCTCCAGCCCCACTAAAATAATTCTTTACACCAATGTTTTTCAATCATGGTTCAATAACAAATATTATTAATAAGGATATATGTGCACAGGATTCTCAACCTCTTACTTTTTAGTCAAAACTAGTTCAGCTCTCGTTGGACTCCTAAAATCTTAAATTCAGTGCTGGACTGATAAATATACAATCAAAGAAACCAAATGTTTAATGTCTTAAAATGTCAAATTCTTAAAAGTCAAAGTGACCTTAAAACAAATATATTTGCAGTAATGACTACAATTCTGACTATCAAAAGTGTTAAGCTTAAAACAAAAAAATTAAGTTTAGTCTAAGAACATACCCAGTAGCAAGTATTTAGTGTAATCCAAACCTTTTATGTAAAACATTGTCTTATATTAAAAATTAGACATTTTCAAGTTGGGTTTACCACAGGCAACATGGGAGAGCAGAGACATCATTTCAGAAATGTGTTTTTGTGTATGTATGTTGTATGTGGTAGAAGCGCACAACACAGTGTGAGTATGCAGATGCCCATGCACGTGCATGCAGAGGCCAGAAGATGACACCCACTGTCTTCCTCTACCTCTGCCTTAAGGCCTGGAGACAGGCTCTCACATAGCTGCAATCTCAGTTTCTGTTAGAGCGAATGGACAGCAAGCTCCCTCAACTCTCCAATCTCCCTGTCTCCGCCACCCAATGCTAGGATTACAGGAATACTCAGCCATATCCAGCTTTTTATGTGTAAGCCTGAGCATAAGGACCTAAGTTCAAATCCCCAAGACCCATGTGGAAATTGCTGGACGCCCACACTGGATGTGGAGACGGCAGATCCAAACTCAGGGCCTCACACTTTCAGAGCAAGGGTTCTAAGCCCTCCCCATACCCTTCAGAAATACTGGAATCTGGGACCACTCCTTTGTGAATCTACACACAGATGCTGGAACATTCAGCCCTAAATGAGGGGTCTATTAAATCCCTTACCTTAGGACTCAGAAACCCAAGGAAGAGGGGGTGGAAAGAGTGTAAGAGCCAGAGGGGATGGAGGACATCAATAAAACAAGGCCCTGTAAATCAACATAATCAAAGTTTGCGTGAACCCACAGAGACTGGGGCAGCATGCACAGGGCCTGCACAGGTCTGCACCAGGTCCTCTGTGTATGTATTATGGCTTCCAGTTTAGTGTTTTATGTGATCCCTGAATGTGAGTGAGTGGGTCTCTGATTCACAGACCTTCTCTTGGGCTCTTTTTCTTCTGTTTGTTTGTTTATCCAACTCCAATATGATAGTTACTACTTTATTATACTTTCTTTGCTATATTTTATTATTATCCCTTAGAAACCTATTTGTTTTCTAATGAGAGATGGAGGGGGTAGGTGTGGTTGGGAGGGAAGTGAGAGGAAACTGTAATCAGGATATATTATGAAGAGAGAAAAGTCTATTTTCCATAGAAGGAAAAATAGCTATGAACGTTTATTTGTAGGATATTTAAAAATATTGTAAGATAATTATGTTAGCATTTTAAAAATTCTATGATCTTACCATAAGCTACTAAAATTACTTGGAAGTAACTCATATCCCTTACTCCATCTCCAAATAAGAAGTCACTAACATGGAAACTTACAAGCAGTAGAAATTAAGTATCTGTTGCCTAGAAATAAACTTACCAGTCTTGATCTACTTTTAAAATTTTCCATGGTAGTAAGAAAATCTAGAAAAATTCCTTTTCCAGATACATGCCCAACAGTATGGTGGAGCACGCCTACAGTCCCAGATTACCAGAAGACAGAGAAGGAAGGCCTAGGTATGTCTACAAGTTTCAGGCTGGACTGGGCAACATACCAGGGAGGAAAAGGGAGAACCAGGCTGGGGAGTCGTTTAAGGTAGGAGAGTGCTTGCTAGCTGACTAAAGAAGGAAGCCTAAACTTCAGTTAACAGCTCAACGCTGCTGCTGCACACCAGAGCAGGAAAGTCAAGGCAACACTGTACCCAGAGTCAGAAAAGAACAATGGACACATGCTGATGTTCAGGATCCTTGCAGAAAATGGTGCTTCCTCAATTAATGCAACCAAGATAATCTCCCACTGGCATGCACAAAGGCCATTCATCTCCCAGGTGATTACAGGTCTCATCAGGTTGTCAAAGAAGATTAATTATCATGCCTAGCACACACAAGGTCCCAGTTGGATTCCTCTGCTGTATAGCGGGTTTTCTCCATTAAACAGTCCATCCTGCAGCAGAAGCTCCTTTTGACAGAAAGTAAACACCTCAAAATAGTTTCAGGAAGTCCCTGAAACTGACCAGATTCACTATGCCCCTCCTCCCAAGAGTAAACAGTAAAGACTGAGGAGACTCACCCTCAGACAAGCCAAGCTACATAGACTCTGAGACAAGCCCATCTGACAAAAAAGGTTTACATCAACTGAGTCACTTGGAAAGGACACTGTCTACCCAGTTGAGCTGCCTGCAGGCTGTGCAGTGTGCTCCAGGCTCCCAGCTTTTATGAGCTGTCACTGGTGCTGGGGTGGGCTTTGGTGATGCATCTGTCTTTGAGTCATTTCTGCTCCCAAGCTCACTGGTTTACCAAGTGAGACTCTGGTGGGATCCCTACTTTGCTCTGTCCAGGGCTCTCTAGCTGGAGTGAGTAAAGGGAGTGTGTGGGTGGGTGGGTGTGTATATGTGCACACATGCACGTATATGTGTGTGTGTATACATGTTGTGTGTCCTGGGCTATCTATCTGGGGTGAGTAAAGGGAGAAGGGTGTGTGGGGGGGTGTTATGTCTCCCCAGGAAAAATCTTCTCACATACTTCTGCACTGCAAAAATTCAACGACAAAAAGAAATACATGTGAAAAAAAATCAAATAAAAATGATAGTTAGAACCTTATATCAATATTTTCCCTGGAATAGTAAACAGCATGTCTTAAAATTCACCAGAATGCAACTGCTTCTGTCTGCAAGGAATGGAAAAATATACAAATATTTTGTCATTCTCAAGTCTAGCTCTGTCGGATCAGATAGAGTGAGATCATTAGAGCAAGCAGTACTGTTTCCTTGGGTCCATTTTGTCTAGGGACTAATTAAGCCTCCTTTCTACCACTGAACTAGACCCAAGGCAACCTCCAGCCTCATTCTGAGATACTCTATGAAAGTACTTCAAATCCTAAGAATTTACTCAAAACAAAATATTCAAAAAGATTACTAAGATTCAAGATACTAAAATCAATATTTCTTTTTTTACATTTTAAATATCTTAGTTTTCCATCATGGATGGTTCTTTCAAACCTGAGTCACTGAGGCATCTTCCTAAATAAAAAAAAAAAAAAGACTTACTAATTTATGGGAATGAGTATTTTGCCTGAGTATATGTATATGCACCGTTTAAATGTCTGCTGCCTGTGAAGTGGTCAGCAGAGGCATCAGCTCCCCTGGAACTGCAGTTACAGACAGTTGTGAGCCACCATGTGGGTGCTAGGAATAGAGTACAGGTCCTCTGCAAGAACCACCAGTGCTCTGACCACTGAGTCATCACTCCAGCCCCTCCTCTTTTAGTTAAGTGTAGGTTTGAGCATACCTTTCCTAGTTGATGCTAACCACTGTTTCTTTCCTAATACAATAAGATCAACAATCTATGAAATACATTTACAAGGAAAAGGTTAATTGGTTTAGAAGATTTTAGTTGAAATTTGAATCAACATGGCACATAAATCATGAAGTCAAACAAAAATGTTAGCTATCTTTTTCAGAGACTAACATACAAATAAAATTGTGTTGGAACCGTTTTTATTTCTGTTTGTTGGTTTTTGCTGTTGTTTGAGACAGGGTCTTAGCTTATATCCCTGGCTGGCCACACTATGTAGACCAAGTCGGCCTCAAACTCACAAAGATCAGTCTGCCTCTGTCTCCAAAATGCTGGAATCAAATGTAAAAAGAGCAGTGGGCCACTTCCTGCTGCCTGGCTCCCGGCCACCTGGCTAGCTTATGCCTGAAATAATCACACGGAGATCTGTATTAATTAAATTGTTGCCTGGCCCATTATCTCCAGCCCCTTAACGGCTGGCTCACACATATTGATCTAACCCATTCCTAATCATCTGTATCACCACTTGACTGTGGCTTACTGGCATGAGTCTAACCAGCATCCGTCTGGGAGAGGAGAGCCATGGCATCTGCCAGACTCTGCTTCTTCCTCCCAGCATTCTGTTCTGTCTACTCCGCCTATCTAAGCTGCTGTCCTGTCAAAAAGCCAAGGCAGTCTCTTTATTTAACCAATGAAAGTTAACACATAGACAGAAGAGCCTCCTACATCAATCAAAGGTGTGTGCCTCCAAGCCCTGCATTAGAACATTTAAAGCAAGTTATAAAACCATTTCCTCATTTCTGTATCACAAAGTGTACTGTGTGTACTATAAAATACATCTTACACAAACTATTAACAATGGAGAGACTATTATTGGCATCTTTACCTCTTCTGGTTTTTCTATAATAATCATTAATTGCTTATGTAATAGCCATTTTCTTCCAAGAGTTTCCATATATGTTCTCCAGAATTTGTCTACTTAATGGTCCTACTAATACACACCTTTAGGGATGTAGAGGCAGGGGAATTAGGAGTCCAACGTCATCTATACCTACACAGTGAGTCCAAGGCTAGCCTGGGCTATAAGATTTCTAAAAACAAACTACTCAGGCAAATCTAGCCTTATCAAGTTAAGTATTTCATACAAATGCCAATCCAAGAATTTTAAATTCAAATCACTAATAAGTTAAAAACCAAGACACTAATTAAATTGTTATCCAATTAAAATCAAAGGTAAATACCAGTAAAGAGGAGCCACTGTACTCTTTTTTTTGTTTTGTTTTTTTGTTTTTGTTTTGTTTTGTTTTTTTCAAGACAGGGTTTCTCTGTGGCTTTGGATCCTGTCCTGGAACTAGCTCTTGTAGACCAGGCTGGCCTCGAACTCACAGAGATCCGCCTGCCTCTGCCTCCCAAGTGCTGGGATTAAAGGGCTACTGTACTCTTAATCTATACTGAACAGCTATCTTTTCCATTTACCATTAATCAGCTTTTGGAATCAACACAAATTGGTACTACCCTACAGCACAACACGTTTGTTATGAACCGCAAAAAGTTGTACTTTCATGGTACGCACGACATGGCAGAAACCAACCCAACACGGACTCTTGAGTCCTATTACATGCTACAATCCCACCGGAAGCTGACAGGGTAAGTAACACCTCCTAGATTGTGAGTTTAGCAGAGGGGGCAATATTCCAGCAGAAGGGATTCAGCTTTAATCACCACAGAAAATTTTTTTGTGTCTTTATACTCCTGAGAAAAGAACAGCACGGCCAAGGCTCACATGCAAATGAGCGTGATACGTCTGAAGGCTGGTTTAGAGCAAAGGAAGGGAAAACACTGACAAAGAGACAAGCAGGGCCGAACGAAGCAGAACATGTGAAGGAACATGAAGGAACCGGAACGTCATCCTAAACATAAAGTTAAAAATCGTGAACAGTTTGTTTCCCTATGGGTAGTTTGGAGGTGTGAAGACACAATAGAAGAAGTAGAGACTACTTTAACTAGTAAAGATTACCTTGTAAGTAATTTACGTGTATGGGGACAATAATATAAATGAGGGTGGTGGCAGAAGAAATCAAGAGAGTAGATGGATCTGAAAGATAACTAGGGCACAGTACCAGCACAACAAGAGTAAAGAAGCAAGTGAAAAACAACCAAGAATGGCCCTGTTGGCAGGCTGGGCAATGAGGAACAGTGCACGTTTACTGAGTTAAAACGGACAGATTGGGGTGTTTCAGGGAACTTAAGTTGAGGACTTTGGTAGTGTGTAAAAGGAGATGTTCAAATGCCTACAGCTTAGAAGGGAGACAGAAATGTGAAAGTCAAGTCGTGGAAACAGAAGGGTGCACAGAGCCTGTAACAACAGCACTTTGAAAACAATGGTCCCATCATTCATATATAAAATATACATATATATACATATATACATATATGTATGTATGTATGTATGTATCAGGCTGAGGATGTAGTTCAGTTGAGATAGTGCCTGACTACCACTCACAGAGCCCTAGGTTCAATTCCCAGCACCAGGTAAAACCAGGTATGATGATGTGCTTGTAACTTTGGCACCTGGGAGGTTGAGACAAGGGAATCAGAAATTCACTGTCAACCTTGACTATATAACAAGAGTTAAAATGGCATGAGACTCCCTCTCAAAAAACCAGGGTGAGGGGTTGATGCCTTGGAGAGATGATTCAGCAGATGATTCAACAGAGTATGCCCTGCTCTTGCAGAGAACCTAAATTCAGTTCCTGCAACCTATAATGGGCAGCTTACAGCCAGTTGCCTGTAACTCTTGCTCCAAAGAGAATGTGAGGCCTCTCATCCCCATGGACACATACATATGCACACGTACATACGTAACACACACACACACACACAGTTTCTTTCTAATTTTAATTAATTTTTAAATTTTTATAACTATATAGTTAATATCATTTCTCAAAGAAACTAATAAGGGATAGGGGAATAAATGAGATGAGTTTTTGTTTTCCTAAGAGTAATTCTTTGAGATTCTTAATAACAATACATAGCATATCACATTAAATAAATGCACATAATTCAAATAAAAATGGTTAATTAATTTAGAAATGAAATAATGTGGTAATATCTTTTTTTTTTGGAGCCTATCCTGGAACTAGCTCTTGTAGACCAGGCTGGCCTCGAACTCAGAGATCCACCTGCCTCTGCCTCCTGAGTGCTGGGACTGGCCCGGTACTATCTTGTTGTACAAATAAAGCTTGCCTAAGAATGGAGGGCAGAGCTAGCTACTAGCTAACCACAGAGGTCTGGAGGTCTGCACAGACAGACAGTGCCATGGCTGGGCACAGAGAGGAAGTGATAAGGTGAGAGGAGACAGGAGCTCAGTACTTTCTCAGCTGGGAAGTTGAGTAGGTAAGGCGGCTGTGGTTTGCTCCTTGTCTCTCAACGGGTTCCACTATATCTGGCTCCAGACTTTTATTATTAAAACCTATTAGAACTTATGCTACAGTACAGAAAAGTTCAAGAAAATCACTTCCAATTATTACCAACAAATTAAAAATAGTCACTGAAGAAAGGAAAAGGCAGGGTTTCAGATGTAAAATTATAGTTCACCCCACTAAACAGCCTGAAACTGCTGCCTCTAAGCAGCAGGAGGAAGTGAGAGTTGACTGTCAAATGGACTGACTCTATCTTGAGCACAACCAGAGACTGAACAATGCATACCACCCAATCTCACATAAACCGCACATCCTGAACAGGAGATGCGATGTACAGCTGCTTACTCAATATCTAAAAGAGCATAATCTTCAAAGGACATAAAACAATTACTCTAAAATTAAAACAAAAACAGTTATTCTAATTCTTATTCAAAATCTATCTACAAATTAACCTTGTTAATTTATTAAACTTGTTAAGTTTATGCTTTGGAGTATAGCAGTATGTAAGCTGCTTTTATTAATTAAAGAAAAAAATCTAAGCCAAATGTGTTGATGTATACCTTTAATCCCAGCACTCAAGGGACGAAGGCAAGAACATATCTGAGAATTGGAGGTCTGCCTAGTCCACAACAGAGAGTTCTAACTCAGCCAGATTTACACAGCGAGAAGGCTGAGACCTGTCTCCAAATGAAAACTAAAAACTACTAGATCTGAGAAAGACGTCTCAGTAGGTAGAAGTACTTGTCATGCAAATATGCAAGTGTGAAGACCGGAGTTCTAATGCCTCATAAAAGCCTAAAACAAATCAAAATAAAAGCCGGATGCATCCGGAATGCCTGTGACCCCTGTGCACCTACAGAGAGCTAGAGACAGAGAGAATCTGCAGATGGGGCTCACAGGCTGCACTCTGGTGTGTGAACTGCACAAGATGGAGGTGAGGCCCAATACTCAAGGCACGTTCATAAGAAGTGTGCACGTGCATGTACACAGCACTCTCTCTAACAGAACTGTTCCAGGAAAGCGAGAAACTTCATCAACAGTATAATAGTCGGCATGTAGATGGCAAAATGGCCCCTTTTTTCATCAAAGAAACACTGCCCAAGAAAAGTATGCCACGATTTCTCATCCAATCTCATTATTTTCTTTAAAAGCAATTCATTAAAAAAGCTTCTATAAATCATATTTTACAACTATGTGGGATGTGTTTGTTTCTCTACTAAAACAAGAGCAAACTTGAGAGAAGAGCATATTAACAAGTTTGGAAGAGATAATTAGCATATTGGAAAGCAGCATTTCTGGCACATGGAACTTAACATAAGAATGTCTATCCTCCAGTCATGAGTCACGGATTAGGCTGCCTTCTATTTATTGTGAAGCAATCTTTCAGTAAAAGGAGCAGTAGGGAAGAATACAACATGAATAATGACTTGGACAAGTTCCCAGGAAGAAACCACAGTGCGGCTAAGTCTGAGAAAATGACAGTGCATTAGACAATATACTAGTGTTCTCTTTTTATTAATTACTCTGAATCTTAACAGTGGAGAGAGGGAAAGCCACCATCCAGCACTATACAGTTTTCTAGGATTTGTTACATTTACTTGTGTGTGTACATGCAAGCAAGCACACAGACGCCAGTGTGCATGTGGCAGTAGAGGCCAACCTGCAGGAGCTGGCTCTCTCCTTCCACTGTGCGGGCTCCAGGGATTAAAACGCAACAGCCTTGTTGGCAGCAAGTGTCTACCCACTGAGTGCTCTCACCGCCCCAGAGTTTTAGAGCTCTCTTGCTCTCGCGCGCTCTCTCTCTCTCTCTCTCTCTCTCTCTCTCGCTCTCTCTCTCGCTCTCTCTCTCGCTCTCTCGCTCTCTCGCTCTCTCCTGATTTTAGCAATATGAATTAAATGTATCTTAAATTTGACCACAGCGGTCATTTGCTGTATTGTTTTCCCTGTTCTCTGGTGACACTCAGAGAAAGCCTCCCCAGCACACACAGTGACACTAGAAGATAACACTCTTTCTCTTCTACTGAAGAGTCTGCCGCCTTCCACACTCAAGGTCCATACAGGAAGCTCTCCTGGAAACCATGAATACAGCAGAAGCAAGGCAGTCTATGTAGATTTAAAGTTACACTTCCCAAAACATAAAATGGCAAACGTTTATCTAAGTCTACTTACCTACCAAGGATTCAGACTTCAGAGCTGACAGGAAAATCAACAACATAAATTAACACCACAGGTCATCATGTATTTTGCAATTGAATATGTAAAAATACCAAACACTGACTCACTGAGCTTGAATTACTATATACACTTACAAAAAAAACAAACAAACAGATTTACGCTATTGAAAAAACTAATAGAACAAAAAGGCGTGAATGCATACAGAAAGTACCAACTGTTTTTTAATTATGTGAGAGCCCATATATGTATGTGGAAGATAAAAGATGTTAATTAAATAGAAAAATAAACTTCGCAAAATAGAATATGGAGATTCCTACAGTTCAGAGCACATTTTCTTCTTAGAAACAGAAATTATTGCCGGGCGGTGGTGGCGCACGCCTTTAATCCCAGCACTCGGGAGGCAGAGGCAGGCGGATCTCTGTGAGTTCGAGACCAGCCTGGTCTACAGAGCTAGTTCCAGGACAGGCTCCAAAGCCACAGAGAAATCCTGTCTCGAAAAACCAAAAAAAAAGAAAAGAAAAGAAACAGAAATTATTGAGAATATAGGGAGAGAACTATTTAAAGCACACCAGGGGCTCTATCTGCAGGGTTTGGATTTGGGTCACTCAGGCGGAGGTTGAGGATGGGCCAAATCCCTGGGAGTACCCCAGTTGCAAGTATTAACGAGAACATCCATAGGAGTGCAGGAACTTTCACAATGCAATCTGAAGTCAAGGATGGAGAGGAGGAGAAAGCCTACAAACTGCCTTCAAGAAATTAAGAGTGGACATGTCGGGGTCCAACGTGTCTCGTCTATTGGAGGTGGCACAAATGTCAGAGCATCAGAACAGCAACAGATGACAGCAAACCTAAATCCACGTGAGCAGAGAGAATCTGGCGTCGTCCTTCATCCTCCCAAGTTCAGCATCTGCTCCCAGCAGCCAGCTCAAGCACAGAAGCCAGACTGAGACACCCAAAGGCAGTAGTGGGCTAGGGATTTCAAGCCCCAAAGAGGTCAACACAGGAGAGACCTCAGGGGCAGGCACTGAGTCTCTGGGGAGTTAGGTTCCAAGGCTCCCGTCATTGAGTAAAAAGAAGAGCCCTCCGATGGAGCCCTCTGGTGTGACCCAAGTCTCCCTAGAAAGTCTTCTGACTTCTGGTCTGTTTCCAAGCTAAGCCAGGGCAAGG
>NC_022034.1:26211004-26218441 GCF_000317375.1 Microtus ochrogaster | reverse complement strand
AGAACGAAGATCACTTGAGGACTACTCCCCATCACTGCACACCAGAACTCTGTCTGGCTCCCCTAGATCCTGTTCTGAACAAACTCGTCTCTGTGGATGATGTGGCTGTTGAGGACGATCAGGCCACATGGAGTATTGCTCTTATATCCCTAAGAAA
The DNA here is from genome assembly GCF_000317375.1 of Microtus ochrogaster. Taxonomy (NCBI): domain Eukaryota; kingdom Metazoa; phylum Chordata; class Mammalia; order Rodentia; family Cricetidae; genus Microtus; species Microtus ochrogaster. The sequence goes on along the minus strand of NC_022034.1, from coordinate 26,218,284 downwards.
ATGTCCCACATGGCAGAGATGATGTACACCTGATAACAAGAAGCTGATCTTCTCATGTGCTTTAAGCCAATGAAGGGTTGTCAAAGGTTTAGCTACGGCAGACCTGGTGGTCACTCTGGGAGAAGGCATCTCTCTGCTCACGGCGCTTGCAATGAAATCTTCTCTTGGCATCTCAGTTCATCTTCATTCTGTCAGTTTACTGAGTTCTTATGTACCATTAAGTCAAGCAGGCCAAAGAGTCTCTCCTAAAAATGTTCTGAGGGCTGAAGAAACCATGACTGCAGACTGGCAGCAGTGGGGACCTGCTGAGGCAGTGGCAGCCAGGAAACCCCAGTGTGCTACTGCAACTCAACTGGACACTCGTGTGGTAGATGCCAGGCCACCAACAGCAGAGCTTTTAAGACGCATTCAAACTGTCTTTGGTTTAACACGGATTTGTGTCATTAAAAATTTCTTATGTCATTCTTGAATAAGGTTTAGATTCAGTTTGAGTAAACCAGTGGCCTGCCCCATATTTGAGGGAGTAATTATCCTTACTATCACTAAAACCCTGCTGGTGCTGTTTTAAACACACACACAGGAAGGGAGCAAATGCAGAGGGAAAGGGGGCGTAAACTAGGAAGCTGCAGCTATTCCAAGAGCAAGCTTTAGCTCTGAGGTGATACTGAAATGAGAAAGCAGCTAGGCAGGATGGGGGAAAGGAACTCTGCTCCAGTACCGTAAAACAAAAAGAACCAGGGAACATACTTTCAGAAACTACTCCTATAAAATATTAAATATTATTTGTTTCACTTTCCTAGTAACAAACATTTTCTTAAACCTCCAAGATAATTGGGCATCTGAGAATTGAGGTGAGGGCAGGAAGCCTTAAGTTTAAGGCTAGTGTTAAGTTACATAGTGAGACAGAGTGACCAAACAAAAAGTGGGAGGGGAACACAACCTCCAAAATAGATTTACTAGCTATTAGAGATATGATCCCATTATGTAACACTCTTTTAAAGTATCACCAAATAACTAGGAAAGAAGAAAAAAAGCAATGTTTCGAACTCTGATACACCCAGGTGTGGTGGTGACACCTTTAGTCCTAGCACTCAGAGACAGAGGCAAGCAAACCTCTGTAAACTGGAGGCCAGCCTGGTCTACTAGGCAATTTCCAGGACAGCCAAGGCTGTTACACAGAGAAACCCTGTCTTTGGGAGGAGGAGGAGGAGGAGGAGGAGCAGTTCAGTAAGCAGGTTTGAGTGCTCTGTCACCAATCTTGCCAACCTGAGTTCAATCCCTGAAACACATACAAAAGAGAAGTAACTTCCACAAGGTGTCTTCTGAGCACCACATACATGCCTGAAGCACATACAAGTACACAAATATGTGTACACACACGCGCATACACACATTAACAAAAAAAATCCTGAAGCTGACCTAGTGGCACAGGCTATAATTCCGACATATGGAGGCAAAAGCAAACATTGCCAGTACAAGAGCAGCCTTATCCCTCATCTACTTAACAGACTGTCTCAAAACAAACAAAAGTCCTCGCTCCAATATTACCTCATACCCATTATGATGCCTATTATCAAGAGGAGCAGGGAATAGAGGCCCACGCATTTAATCCTAGCACTCTGGAGGTTGAGGCTGGCTGATCTCTGTGACTTCTAAACCAGACTAGTAAACTCCAGGCCATTCAGGGACATAGAGTGAGCTTTTGTCTTAAAAAGAAAAGAGAAGAAGAGAGGGAAGAGGGGGAGGAAAAAGTAATAAGAAAACTATAGCAACTTATGACCAAAAAAATAAATTTTAAAAAGTATGTGTCAATATCACTTACCCAAATCTTGCCTAGTGATGTCACAATTTGGTTCAAGCTTCTTACTGGCCAGTCTTCTGGCTTCACTCCACTCCTCTAACTAGTCACTGAATTCTACCTCCTAAGTCCTGAACCTCCTCAGCCCTATCCTGTCTACCCAACAGCTACCAAAGGGACCAGAAACACCGCATTTCTCATCACTTCTGTCCTAAGGCTCCAGCTCTCACTCTCCTGCCCTCTGTGGCACCCACACTGTGAGAAGTAACTACAAAGTTACCTTTTGTGAGGCTATGCAGGTGCTGGATGGTGGCCACCTCTAGTAAAAGGGATTAGAGGAGCTTATCACAGTGTTTAATGGTTCCCTTTTTGCAACATATATTCCTTGTACAACCAGAAAAAAAATGCCTATTTTTGTCCTGGGAACTACTGGAATCTACTCCATTTGGAATGCATTACTCTCGTTCTCTGCCAGGTTAGAGGCCAAATTCTTTAGCCAGGCCCACATGGTCATTATCTTTTTTTCCTCCGCAAATGTACTGCCAACCTTCATCCTGAGTACTTACTGAATGACATTGCTTCTGTGCTTTTTTTAAAAAAAGATTTATTTATTATGTAAATAGTATTCTGCCTGTATGTCTGCCTGCAGGCCAGAAGAGAGCACCAGATCTTATTATGGAGGGTTGTGAGCCACCATGTGGTTGCTGGGAACTGAATTCAGGACCCCTGGAAGAGCAGCCAGTGCTCTTAACACTGAGTCATCTCTCCAGCACGGAGGCTCGTGTGTTTCAAAAGACTCTCAACTGTGTCTGTTTTGTTTCCTCTGCACACACTGCCAAAATGTAGCAAGACTCACGAGTTTGTTCCTAAACATTATGAACAATGCTATCTCATAATGAAAACAGTCTATCTGTCTCACATTGTAGCGCTCCGTCCCAATGTAGCCTACAGTCCCATCACTAACTATAGCAATCAATATGAATCCATTCTTCTCATCAGGGCAACTGATTTTCTAAAAGAGAAAGCAGGGCACTGCATTTCCTAGCCTCATGAGGTGCTATGGGAGTGGGGAAAGACAGAGTGCAGATGTCGGACACCTCCATGCAGTGGGATAGCCCATTTGAACTGTTACAAAGTTTTTCTTACCAGGTAAAAGCACAGTAACATAAAATCTGAAAATAGCAGGAATGTCTCCTCCCACACCTCTTTTAGCTTCTTTATCAAAGCTGGCTGCTTTTTTTAAAGCATATAGTTGCTTTAGTTTAGTTTTTTCCTATTTAAAAAATACAATCATAAGCAAACTTCAAAGACTACATGTACCTTAGTGAAGTTTCTTTTGATTTTCTTAGATATGTCAAATCATGAAAAACAGAAACAAGACTTAGGTTGGGGAGGGGGGCATTGGCTTGGTTTTTGCAACAGGGACTTACTATGTAACCCTGGCTGGCTTGGAACTTGCCTCAAAACTTACAAAGATTACCTGCTTCTGGCTCTCATGCTGGGGTTAAAGTCAAGGGTCATGGAGCTCAGTAAGACTTTTATTTGTTTAAGTAAAAACCAAACAGGGTTACTTTCTCACCACTACAGAACTCAGCATACACAGAAGACCTCACGGCCTATTTGTGTGTATACTGGTCCTTTATAGAAATCCTGCAAACATCTAACCTTTCTACAGAACAAATGCCTGGGGAGTGGATACACAGCTCATGAGCCCTTTCTTGATGACTGAAATTGCTGATGACTAAAAGTCAGAAAATACCTATCACTTTATATATAAATCTTTTCACAACTTACACATACCTCACTGAAACCAAAGGCTTAGACATCACCCTAACCCTGAGGTGGCACAGGTTTTGCAGCTTTTATTGGAAAGCATGCTAAGACTGTGTTTGCCGATACCTATTTTGAAACAGTACACTTTTCTAGGTATTTCCCCTCCACAAAAACAGTGCATAGAGTTTAACAGCAGCAGCACAGCTTCTTTCTGTTGTTTTGTTTTTCGAACAGGGTTTCTCTATGTATCAGTCCTGGCTGGCATGCTGTAGACCAGACTGGCCTCGAACTCACAGAGATATGCCTGCTTCTGCCTTCCAAGTGCTGGGATTAAAGGCATGTGCCACGCCGCACCATGCCACACCACGCCACCCCACCAGCCAAGTGTTTTAAATCCTTCTGCCAGGTGTTTTAAATCCTTCCCATGGATTACCTCATGCCCTCCCAACAGCCCCACAAGGTAGACACTAATTTACATTTTCCCAATGAGGAAAACAAAGACACAGCGTTAATTTGTCCGAGTCATTCACCTAAGGAGTATAATCAGATTTATAAATCTATACAGTTTAAATTAAAAGCACAATCTTAGCCACCATATAACGCTTACTGAAGGGGAGAAGAGTAGGGTACCCAAAAGATAATCAATAGACAAATGAAGACATTTAACAGTCCCACAATAAAATACTGATAAAAGCAGCAAAAGACCACCTGCCTAATAACAGAGAGAGGCCAAAAGCAAAGGTAGGCAAGGACAAAGAGAGGGGGCAGCGTCCTACTCTGATAGGAGCTTAACAGTCTGGCTCAACTTTGTGGAGATCAGAGGGCAAGCTCAAGCTCCCCCCTTGTCTGAAGTGGGTCTCTTCTGTTGAACACTGCATGCCAGGTGAGCTGCCCTGGGTCTCTTGGGGGTCTGTCTCCACCACCCATCTGACTGCAGAAGCACTAGGTTATAAACTAAAGCCACCACATCTGGCCCTCTACCCAGGTCCTGGGAAGTGAACTCAGGTCCTTGTGCTCGCAAAGCAATCAGCTGACCCGCTGGATCTCCACAGCCCCGACTCAACCCTTCTGAAGAATGTGGTACTCTTACCCTGTGATCTAACAACTATACATCCATATCTTTATGTAGAAAATTCCAAATATTAAATAATAAAGCAGGCTTAAGGCCTCAGTGTCTATGACCTCAGGCAGAATCTCACTCTTCGTGCAGGCACCTGGGAATTTCGGAAATGAGGCTGTTAACAGTGACTACACCCTAGCGACCTGCATCCCCGTGCTGCAGTGCACCCTTACCAAATGTGACGCTGTCAGGTGCACCTCAGCAACCACTTTGTGACTTCGTTCCGTTTTCTTAGCAGTAATGACTTCAGAAATCAACAAAATTCTACATATGAGGGCCAGGCAGTGGTGGCGCACGCCTTTAATCCCAGCACTCGGGAGGCAGAGGCAGGCGAATCTCTGTGAGTTCGAGGCCAGCCTGGCCTACAAGAGATAGTTCCAGGGCAGGAACCAAAAGCTACGGAGAAACCCTGTCTCGAAAAATCAAAAAAAAAAAAAATTCTACATATGACTATTATAAAGACAACCAAGTGCTATTCTCCCTTGAAAAGTCCATATGCACCTAGCCATGTCTTATTCTTTCCCTAAATACTCTTTTCTGTTAACCCCTGTGCTTAATAAGATCTGTTTAAAATGGCTTTTCATAAACTCCCAACTTTGCCTTATACTGGCTCATCCTGAACGTCTTTCCACAGTGAAGCCATGGTAAGGTAGGTGCTAGAGAGCTGGCTCCGCGGCCTGGTTGAAAGCCGAGTACACAACTTGGTAGACACAGCCCCTTTTCCTCATCCTGCCGATGATGGAAGCACAACAATCATTTGGAACAGCTATAGCAGAGGTTCTCAACCTGCGGGTCTCAACCAACCCTTTCACAGGGATCACATATCAGATATTTCCAGTAGGAGTCGTTAACAGTAACAGAATTAGTTATGAAATAGCAATGAAGCTGGGTGGTGGTGGCACGTGCAGAGGCAGAGGCAGGTGGATCTCTCTGAGTTCAAGGCCAGCCTGGTCTACAAGAGCTAGTTCCAGGACAGGAACCAAAAGCTATGGAGAAACCCTGTCTCGAAAAATCAAAAAAAAAAAAAATTCTACATATGAGGGCCAGGCGGTGGTGGTGCACGCCTTTAATCCCAGCACTCGGGAGGCAGAGGCAGGTGGATCTCTGTGAGTTTGAGGCCAGCCTGGTCTACAGAGCTAGTTCCAGGACAGGAACCAAAAGCTACGGAGAAACCCTGTCTCGAAAAATTCAAAAAAAAAAAAAAAACAAAAAAAAACCTATCCCTGGACTTTTTGTTCCAATGAAAAATAATTAAATTTCCTTTTTTTGTTTGTTTGCTTTTTTATTTTTTATTTTTAGACAGGGTCTCACAGTGTAGCTCTGGCTGTCCTGGAACTCACTATGTAGACCACCAGGCTGGTTTCGAACTCACATAGATACACCTGTCTCTGCCTCCCAAACACTAGGATTAAAGACATGTGCAACTATACCTGGCCCTTATTTTTTTCACAATGATAATGATCAGGTTTTCTTCTACATGAAGTCAAAATGAGAGCTCTACACACCTAAGTGCCTTTGTGCCTAAGTGCTCTCTGCTCATTTTAAGGAAAGCTGGATGGCTTCTGCCCTCTATTCCTTAGCAAGAAATTCTGTTTAATGCTGCTAACAAGTTCTACATCAAACACAATATGGAACACTGTTTCTTCTCTGTTTATGCTGGAGAGTTTCTTCTCACCTTGACACTAGCTAGAGTCAACTGGGAAACGGGCCTCTCAGTTGAGAACTGATCTCCATCAGACTGCCCGTAGGCAAGCTTGTGGGGTATTCTCTTCATTAATGACTGCCGTGGGAGAGCCCAGGCCGTGTGGGCAGTGCCACCCCGGGGAGGCTGCCTCGAGGTGTGTAATAAGAACGCATACTGAGCAAGGCATAGGGAGCAAGCCAATAAGCAGTGTTCCTCCATGGTAGCTGCTTCAGCTCCTGCTGTGGCTTCCCTCAGCTATGGAGCTGTAACAGACACTAAGCCCCTAAACAAGCCCTTTCCTCTCCATGTTGATTCTGGTCATGGTGTTTATCGCAACAACAGAAAGCCAACAAGAACACCATTTTTTTGAATGGTACAGCGTGTATCTTTGAAACTTTTCCTTCATTCTAAGATAAGTAACAGCAGGAATACAGGCTAGCCAGAAAGCTTTCTGCAGATTCTTAACTGACTGCATTTCTGAATATGACTTTTAATATAAAAGTAGAAAACTGTAGGTGAAAAGACTATAAAGACTATATAAATGCATTCCTTTACATGGGGGGAACTGGGCAAGAAATGTACGACTGTGTAACAGCCTGAAGCTGTTACCAACTGTAAAACAAAGATCAGTAAAACAGGAACCTCCACCGCAAACTCCAGCTCCAAAGAGCTAGACCACAGGGCCACCAGCTCTCAATCGCAGACTAAAACAGAGACAGTTTCATGTGTAAAATGTGTCGCATAACCGAGGGGCTCAAGACGGGTCAGCAGGTAAGCCTGCTGCCACTCACGCCTCACAGCCCGAGCTCAGTTCAATTCTTGGAACCCAAGGGAGAAGAGAACTGAGTCCTGAAATTGTCCCGATATCCATACCCATTCAGAAGCAAGTATGTGCCAGCTCGAAC
>NC_022034.1:26208339-26210904 GCF_000317375.1 Microtus ochrogaster | reverse complement strand
CTCTCTCTCTCTCTCTCTCTCTCTCTCTCTCTCTCTCCTTCTCTCCTCTTTCTCACACACACATACACATAAAAATATTAAAGAACTGAAATGAAGCGAGGTGTAGTGATGCACACCTTTAGTCCCAGCACTCGGGAGGCAGAGGCAGAAGGATCTTTGTGAGTTTGAGGCCAACCTGGTCTACAGAATGAGTTCCAGGACAGCCAGGACTGTTTTACACAGAGAAACCCTGTCTCAAAATAAATAAATAAATTAGAGACACTTTCATATACTGTTAGTGGTAGTGCATGAAATTATTTATAAATTTGGAAATAGCTATCAAAAGCTTTAAAACTTACAGCATTTGGCACAATAAATCAATTTACATCACTATGGGGCGGGGGAGGAATCACACATGGACCAAAACATAGAAGAATGAAGAAATGAGTAATTATTAGTTTGAAATATAAAGAAACTTTAAATGTTGGGCTTCAGGTATGGCTCAGCTGGTATGTTGCCGCTGAAAACTCTGGGTTCAATCCCCAGCACCACATTATTTGGGCAAGTACCTTAGTGCAGGCACTGAGAGGTGGAGGCAGGAGGATCAGAAATTTAAGGTAGTCCTCCTCAGCTACAGAGGTAGACAAAAACTAGATTTTACCTTTTAAGGCAGAAAGTCTCTAAATGTCCAACAAGTAAAAAGGAGTAAAAGTTCTGTATACTGTATAGTAAAAAGAGATATCTATTGAATATGGAAAACTAAGTAGCCAATAAGCACTGACCATATCTAGGTAAAGGATCGCCACCATTCACAAGCTAGGATCTTAGCAATCTGTTCAGTACCTTAGGTAAAAAGAAACAATTCCCTTTAAGAAGTACTTAGATGAGGCAATTTACTAAGAGTTTCTGCCTAAGCAAAATATATTTGTATATTAATAAAATACTCGTATGTTGAAATAAGAAATAAAGCTGGGCAGTGGTGGCACACGCCTTTACTCCAGCACTCAGAGCAGAGGCAGGCAGATCTCTGGTCTACAGAGCAAGCTCCAGGACAGCTAAGGCTACACAGAGAAACCCTGTGAGGGAGGGAGGGAGGGAGGGAGGGAGGAAAGGGAAAGGAAGAAAAGGGAGGGGACGGGGGAGGGAGGGAACTGTCTCTCCTCTCCCCAGCCTAACAATACTTAAAAGAATTCTTGGAATCAGACTCAGTATCTCCAGTCTTCTTTCCTGCTCCACATCATTTCTTTTGCAAACCAGTTGCTTTTTTATCTGTAGCGGCATTTCATTGAGGATCAGAAAAGCAAAACAGCCAGCCACTGACTCTTACCTTTACCTCAGTTCAAAACGGAAGATCCTGCCTCCAGGAATCTCAGAATGAGATTGTGTCTGAGAGCTGTCTCCTCCCGTTTTAATAATCCTCTCTATTTCTGAGATTAAGGGCATGCACCACTACCGCCTGGTTTCTATAGCAGGCTAGTGTGGCTACTGGGACTAAAGTTGTGTGTTATTGCTGCCTTGTCTGTAAGGCTGGCCAGTGTGGCTGTTTTATTCTCTGATCCTCAGGCAAGTTTTATTTATTAAAATACAAATGAAATGCCACTACATTTATCACAATAAGCTAAACATCTAGGCTCCCAACATCATGACATCAAAACCAGAGTCCTAAAAGGCACAACCTAAAAGGGAAGATGCCAATGATTCAGAGCTGGTAGTTCTGACAGATGAGTTTCTCTCAGAAATCCAAATGTCCACAGTGCCCTAAGTAAATCTTCTGTGGTACTCCAGGGAATCTCTAAGATAATTCTGTAACATCCTAGGCCTAGCACTGAAAAGGACTGAAGCAGGAGCCAGAGAGATGGCTCAGTACTTAAGAGCACTAAGTGCTCTTCCAGAAAGACCCGGGTTCAAGTCCCAGTACCTCACAACTGTCTGTAAATCCAGTTCCAGGGGATCCTCAGACTCTGTGAGTACCAGGCCTGCATGTGGTGCACAGACATACATGCAAGGAAAACACTCATACATATAAAATCAAATAAAAATATTAAAAAAGACAGAGAGAGAGAGACTAACAGGAGAATCACCAAGTTTGAAGCAGCCTGGTATACCTGATGAGACCTTGTCTCAAAAGAGAAAAAATTTAAACATTATGTACAAGCAATTAAAGAGAATAATTACAAACCTTTAAAATGTTATAATCAAAAGAACCCAATTTAATAGGAAAAAAGACTTCTATAGACATTTCTTTGAAGATATATAAATAAATGATCAGTAAGTACATGAAAAGATGTTAAATATCATAAGCCAATAGGAAAATAAAAATCTATGAGAAAACCATTTCCACTAGAATAGTTACAGTATTTTTAAAGAACAGAGGACAGGTTTGCTGAGATGGTTCAGGAGGTAGAAGCACTTACTGAGCAAGTTTAGTGACTTAATTTCATCTTCAGGACCCATTTAAAGGAGGAGAGGAGAATCAGCTCTGGCCCAGAAACATGACATGGCACGTCATGCAGACATGAGCATCCATGTCTGTGCTTGTGTCTGTATGCACACACACACACACACACACACACACACACACACACA
>NC_022034.1:26178955-26208239 GCF_000317375.1 Microtus ochrogaster | reverse complement strand
CACACACACACACACACACACACACACACACACACACACAAATTCAAAGTTCTTACAATGAACAGAGAATAGTAAGTAATAGTAAAACACAGAAGTAGTAAGTCAACCATGCTCCTGCACATATACTGGACTCAGAGAGCTATTCAGAGAGACAGACATACATGGGGACAGAGACCAAAAAGATATGAAGCTGACGAGGTGATCTGGGAAAACACGAGAGGAGAAGGAAGTTAAAACAGATACAAAATACACTGAATGTATGTATAAAACTCAAAGACTAGAAATATTTTTTAAAGACAAATTGAACATAAACACTAGGTAAAAATGTACAGTGGTGTACCCAGTGTGCAACGCATTTTGTCAAATCCTCATAAAGTTCTATATTGGAATTACCATATGTCTGAGCAATTCTACTTTCTAGGTATATGCTCGAACAGATGAAGACATATGTTCAAACAAAAATATGTATACATATTTACATTATTCTTAAATGCCAAAAAAGTAGAGAGAACAAATTTTCATTAATGGATAAACAAAATGTGGCTGTATTATTACTCACCCACAAAAGGAAATATTAGTACATGCTGCCACATGGTATACCTTGAAAATAAGCTGAGTTAAGTAGGTCAGTCATAAAAGGCCAGATTGTTTATCATTCACTGACAGAAGGCAGATAGCACTTGCCAGAATTGAGAGCAGAGAACAAATAAGGACTCCCAAGGTCCAGGGCTCCTTTGGGGATGAACATGTTCTGGAATTAGGCATTTTACAAAACTCTGTAAATATTCTAAAGCACACTGAATTGCATCTTTTTTTTTCCTTAATTGAGACGGGGTCTGGCCTGGAACTTGCCATGTAGACCAGACTTAAATTTAAAGGTCCACCTGCGTCTGCCTCCTGAGGACTACTAGCTAGGATTAAAGGCATGCACCAACCACCCAACTTTTCTTCTCTTCTTCTTTTTCTTTTTTGATTTATATTTTTTCAATTGTGTATTCATAGGTGAGTATGTGCACAAGCATGAAGGTGTTCATGGAGGCCAGAGACTTCAGAGCCCCTAAAGCTTGAGTTACAGACAGCTAACTGTGAGCCCCCAAAAGTGGGTGCTAGGAACCAGATATAGATGCTGGGAACCAAATTCAGGTTCTCTACAGGAACAGTATGCACTTCTTCTAACTGAATGGGCATTTCTCCACCCCTCTATCAAAAATTTTTCCCTGGGGGGCTGGAGAGATGGCTCAGAGGTTAAGAGCATTGCCTGCTCTTCCAAAGGTCCTGAGTTCAATTCCCAGCAACCACATGGTGGCTCACAACCATCCGTAATGGGGCCTGGTGCCCTCTTCTGGCCTGCAGGCATACACACAGAATATTGTATACATAATAAATAAATAAATATTTTAAAAAAATTTCCCCTGAAATAGGGTTTCAATATGTAGCCCAGGTCTCAAAACCCTGTGTTCAAGTGATCTTCCTGACTCAGTCTCCCAAGTAGCTGCACAGAATTTTATGTATAATTATTTTTAAAACACACTGTAAGAAAATAGACCAAAATACTAGTAGTACTTACTCTGAGTGCTCACATGTAATTTGCCTTCCTTGTTTGGTCTTGTCAGGTCACTTCGCCTTGATAGGTGACCCGGCAGGACTCGATCTCCCAGTCTCGGCCCTGAATTCCGAGTACAGCTGTGCACTACCACACTCAACTATGTTCTTCGTGATTTTTCTAAAAATCCCTAGCTTTCCTTACTGTCGTTTTCATATACTGATTTTTATAATATGTAAATTAATACATTTATGATAGTTTAAACTTTCCTAAGAGACAAGGTTTTGGTATGCTGCCCAGGCTGGCACAGAACTCCAGACCGAAGTTAGCCTCCTCCTCAGCCCGTAGACTAGCTGAACTACAAGCGCACATGCGTCAAACAAAGGGCTTTGCTTTCTCCAATACAGAAATTTACATGTTGTTCTTTTTAAAACAAAAAGGGTTTATGAAATCTTGGAGAATTTCATACACTGTGTTTTGATGTGTTATTTTCCCGCCCAATTCCTCCCACATCAAGCCCCATTTTCCTACCTACCCAATTCCCTGTTCTCATTTGTTCCCTCACGGGCCGACACTAAATCCAGTTTACACTGACCAACTAACCACTCACAGGTGAGTGCCTGCCGCAAGTTGATGAACAGACCAACATTGCACCATTAAAGACAACTGACTCCCTCTCCCCACCGCTACCAAAAGCTCCTCGGCATCTGGACTTCGTGCCCACCTCACCCTCTCCATGCTGGCATTTTGTACAGCTTGAACTTGTTCACGCCTTAGCATGCTGCCATATTGCTCTGCATCCCTATGTACAAATACAAACGCCTTGGTACGTGCAGAAAGCAGGTTCCTTCAAGTAATTCATTGCCTCTGCTCTTCTGATCACACATCTGTAAAACGTCTATCAATTCTAAGTGGGAAATACATAGCAAATATATTTTCCAAAATATTCCCCAAATGTGAATCCCTGGGTTGAACCCCTCCATGCCTTGTAAACTGTTATTAGTAATTTGTTCTGTATATTACATCCTGATGTTGCAAACAGACTATACCTCCCATTTGCCTTTGTGTTATATCTGTGCCACAATACTTGGTTCACGGAAGGAATCAAGTGGACTGCAGTAAAGTTCTAATTAAATTAGTTGACACAAATGGAAGAACAATTACAAGGAATAATGCATCCACAGGCAGAAGGCAGACAGAGAATGGATACCCTGACTGGCAAAAACAGGACTAGCTCTGTAGACGGGCTGGTGGACGGAAATGTGGACAGGCGGAGACCACTCAGAAACTCCTACCACAGGAATTTCTATCATTCCTATCATAGGAGTTTTGTAACATGACTGTCTTTACTATGTGATCTAACCCTTTCACTACTGTGCCAGTCCTTTCTATCATGACACCTGTTTAACACAACCCGCCTCTACTGCCCCACCTTTTCTGGATGTGCAGGGGATTAAACAAAACTGTCCCTTCCTTGTTAGTCATTTAAACAAGAAAACTTTTAGAAAATACAAAGATCTAATTTGCAGGAAGCACAGCACTTAAACAGGCGTAATTCAGCCACTCAAAGGCCCTAGATATTAGTAAGTGAAATACATATATCTCTGAAAGTTAAATAGAAAAACATTCCTACTGTCTTAGTGTAGCATCAGATTATAAGAAAACCTAAGAAGGAAAAAAGAAAAATATATGGCAATAAAAGATAAAAAGAGATCTACTGAAGAATTCCTTAACTGGTAGCATATGCCTTGAAGCCCAGCACTCGAGAGACAGAGACAATTGGATCTCTGCATCCTGGATAGCTTGTGGACACCTAGTGAATTTCAGGCCAGTCAGGGCTAAATAATGAGACCCTGTCTCAATATACTAAACAAATGAAACCCAACAACATAAGAAAAGAATTCCTAGCAGAGGTAAAGAATGTTTGCAGGCCAACTAGCCTAGCCTGTGCTGCACAGCAGCAGAAGGAAACATCCTCAGCAAGTGGAAGAGAGCGTGTTCCCGAAAGCTGTTCTCTAACCTCCACATGCAAGCCAGTATGTCATGAGCATGCTCAATCCTCACACCACCAGCGCGCTCTCTCTCTCACACACACACACACACACACACAACACACCTAAAAATTTATTTAAAAGCTACTTATGAAAAAAATTAAAGAACTGCTTATAGCAACAAGACACTGGAAACTCTTAAAACAGAAGTTCAGAATCTTGAATTTAGTCATAATAAATAAGATTCCAGGCCCCACTAAAGACCAAATTGGTAACCTGGGAAATTACAGGAAAAATCTCTAATACAGAAGTGTGAGGACTGAATACTGACAACGAATTCAAAAGGCACTGAAGGAAAAGTCAAGAAAGAAGAGAATGCTGGTCAACACATAAGCCTGAAGAAGAAAACATGAAGAAACAATCCCAGCAGTAGCAGGACACAAGAATTCTGCCTGTAATCTCAGCACTTAGGAGGTAGAGGAGGCCAAATGAGCAGCTGACGACCGCCCTTGGCCAAATAGCAGGCCGGAGGCCACCTGAGCTACTGGAGCCTGTCGGAAACAGCACTCTATAATGTCCCCCTCGTATTCACAAACAAAAGAAGGGGCTCATGAAAGGCTCCCTAACCAGAGCAGAAGATGAGAAGCACAAGACTAAAACTGCTCATTACAAATTTAACCTCTCAAGTTCAAATTAGTGCCGAGTCATCAACCCAATAAGCAACAGCACTACAGACACCGGAGGCAAGGCAGATGGGAAGATTCCGGCCTTCCAGACATCTCTAAGAGGCAGAGTCATAAATAACTGAAAATTCTTTAAAGAATAAAAACAGGAGAGGGAATAAGGAGGAGTGGAGGGAGGGGAGGCTAAGGTCAGGATATAATGTATGAGAGAAGAATAAATAACATAAATGAATAAAAAAAGTTTCAAATAAATGTCCCATGGATGACGTATTCTAAAAAACAAAGCAGTAGTTTTGTACTAGAAAAAAATTTTAATAATAATTCTAAAATTTCTACACACAGCCAAACTTGTCAACCAAGTATGAAAATAAAGTACATTTTTACACATATAAGTACTTAGAATATCTACAACCTAAAGCACACAGGCGTGAGTGCACACACAAAGAAGGGTAATAAAGTTTTAATTAAAGTTATACTGCTAAAGGCTGGGATAGCAGCTCAATGTAGTTATCAACATTGCACGATGTCTTAGGCTTTTTTAATCACCATATTTATTTACTTATTTATTGTGTATGGGTGTGGCTGTGCATGTGCCACACACATGCATGGAAGTCAAAAGATTCAATGTCTCTTCCCACCTTGTGGCTCAACCACAAGAACTTCTACCAGCCAAGACATCTCACTGGCACTCCAAAGCCTTAGGTCTGATCCCGAGCAATAGAATAAAATAAGAGGGTTAACAGTATTGTTTACTTCTGAGAAGTCATTTTACATTTTATGTACAACTGCACTGTTGAAAGTTTGGTTTTCAAACTATAGTTTACAGCAAACTATATACAGCTATATTTAATAATTTTAAAAAAATAAAAGTATTTCCACTAAAATATCAACAAACAACACTGGTTCTGTACATTTTCCTATTAGTCATGCGTGACTGCATAATGAAATTTCAATCAATAATAAATCACGCATATTGGTGGTCCCATAACACAATGGAGCTGACAACTTCCTATTACTTAGGGACACCACAGTAGTGCAGTTGAGCACGGCATGGCACAGCACAGCAAGCACTCAAGGCAAAGTCTATCAAAGATATGTGTGAATATTTAACATCACGACCAGTGGTTTTCAACCTGTGGGTCACGACGCCCTTGGGGTTGAACAATCCTTTCACAGAAGACACCCAAGACCATCAGAAAACACGTTTACAGGACTCATAACAGTAGCAAAATTACAGTCATGACATGGCAAGGAAAATATAAATTTATGGCTGGGGTAATTTACAACATGAGGAGCTGTATTAAAGGGTTGCAGCATTAGGAAGACTGAGACCCACTGGCCTAGACAGACAGGTAAGTTCTTAGCTGCTGGAAAACTGGATTAAAACTTTTACACACCAAGTGGACTCATTATGGGTTTTTTGCTGGAAAGTTTTTTACTGGTTGGTGGTGGTAAGGACAGTTGTTGAGAAACAAGCAGCACGTTGCTCAGTAACCCAGACTGTCCTTGAACTGAGGATCCTCCTCCACCAACTGAGTGCTGGGCTAACAGGCCATTATTACCACAAAGCATTCTTATTTTTGAAATGACTGTAAAATAAACTCAAGAGGCAAGGGCAGACATGGCTCAGGCTAAAGGTCTCACCCCAAGCCTGACAACATGAGTTCAACCCCAGCATCCACATGAGAGAAGGCAAGAAAGGATATATCCAAGTTGTTCTCTGACCCCCACATATGCACCATGGCACATGTGCTCACAGTCACACACACACACAATTCTTTAAGGGGTCACAGGGGGTGCTAGAACAATGACTCAGCAGTTCAAGGGAGCTTGCTGATACTCTCCCCAAAGACCTATGTCGGGTAGCTCAGAAGCACCTGGCACTCCAGCTCTACCAAGCTCCAGGTCTTCCTCTAGTCTCAAGGGCACCTACATACGCAGCATATATACATACAAATCAGATAAACCTTTAAAAAAAGGAAAAGCTAAATATGCTCACCAGCAACTCAAGAGCTGCATGCAGCATCACTGCTTTTCTCAAAAGTTAGCTTACTTTTTCATTTTGCGTGTAAAAAATGTTTTTTCTTTCTTGCAGGGCTGGGAACCAAACCCAGAACCTCAAGTAGGCATGCCAAAAGCTCTGGGGCTTGGCCAGCATTCCTGTCCTGCAGTATGGTTACTGCTACTGTCTCTCTAAAGTGACTTAAAGCACTGAAGAAAGCCAATGCTTTTAAGCTTCCATGCGATGTGTTTACATGACTTTCTTTGAAATGTTCTATGTACCTACCTATGGGCTGCTAAACAAAGGATCCCAAGGCTGTGCAAACATCTCACCTCAACAACACGGGGCAAACTTCATGTGGCCCTTATGCAGTTGAGGATTATGGCAAACCCACATGTACAAGGGGCACAGCAAACATAAATTCAAAGCTGTGTTTGGAACACAGTATTGTATTATAAACTACTCTTTTCTTTTCTATTTTTAAATAGAAAATGCATTTAAAGTCTCTACAAGAAAGCTGTGCTTTTCCTGTAGTAAGACTTACTATATTTGTTTGATCCCCCAGTACCATAAGAGAGGACTTACTATATTTGAAATTAAGGATATTTTATGAGAATATCAATTATCTGGGGACTTTGAAAATTTTTATTTCTCTGCTGGCCTGTAGAACTCAAACCTCAATTTAAAAAATTGACTGCTGCACACCCGTATTCTGAATTACATCCTGTCACCTCTCTTGAGGCTCTCTTTTATCCTGCATGGTGCATGCTCCAAACAGCTATTCCAGGAAGTGTCGGAGTCTCAGCTATTTATACATGGACAAAATCTTTAAAATAGCATCATCGGCTAACTCTGCATGGTTCCAGACCAAAAACACTATTTTTAAGAAATGGCTGAGTTAGTTACTTAACTTTAAAATGAACTCTAAAAATAGCATTTCTTGTCACTCTATTTTAGCACCAAAAGGGAGTACTAACATTGCATAGCCTCAACACCAAAACAACAAACACCGAGGTGGGGTGATCTTTGGGTTTGGGGTTTGTTTGTTTGTTTGTTTGTTTGTTTGTTTGTTTTTGAGACAAATTCTCACTACACAGCTCTGGTTGGCCTGGAACTTGTTAATATACCTGGCTGGACTCACAGAGACCCGCCTGCCTCTATGTTCCACTGCTGGGATTAAAGGTGTGTACCATACCAAGGAAAATTCAGCTTTTAAGATGCAAAAAAGATCTAAGTACTCTTACCCTAATGACACCACCAAGAAAATGTCAAACTATTATATCTTAAGTATGAACAGTCTATAGCAACATCTAACCCTGACTGTATGTATATTATTTTTCAAAAACAGGTTCATTTATTATCATATATTAACCTATTTATCCAGTATATCAAGTCCCAAAATAAGTGACAAAAAAGTAAAAAATACTTCCTTCATCAATACTTACCTGCACCATATTTTAAAACCCATTCTAGTTAAAACTCTATGCTACTAAAACATTAACATCTAAAAGTAATGCACAAGCAAATAATTCATCACTTGTCCTTATGAGGATCTTTAAAGCCACTTCTTAATCTCCAGTCTTTAGATGTGTATCTTGTACATCACAGTATTAGCAAACAATTTCAAGTCATTATTTCCAAAGGTAAAGAGTTTCTAGGAATTTAACTTTCAGCTATATTAATATGCAAAATTGCACTTACTAGGATATTTGCTAGCATCAGTACTAAAACAACCCTAACGTTTCATCAAGAGGGACAGTCAAAACAAGACAACAAACTAGAAAACAGTAAGACTATTAACAAGCCATTCTGCACCTAAAACATGCAATGATCAATCTTCAAGTTGTAGAAGTTTAAGAAGAGAAATATACAGACCACAGCATTTATCATATCAAATGGCCCATTTAATATAGATACAAAAGAAAACCCATCTAGAAGCTATCTCCAGAGAAGAAAATGTGTGACAGGAAGATCTGTCACCCTGCCTACTTTTCATGTCCTTGGCAACTATTAAATAAGCATGTTGTTTACTTTACAAAATACTTTTTTAAAAGATCTATTTTTTAATTTCTGGGTATCAGTTTTGCCTACATGTATCTATGTGTACCACATCCATGGATGGTGTCCATGAAGACCAGAAGAGTTCATGGGACACCCTGGAGCTGGAGTTACAGATGATTATGAGCCACTATGTGGGTGTTAGGAATTAAACCTGGGTCCTCTGGAAGAGTAGCAAAGTGCTTTTAACTGCTAAACCACCTCTTCCGCCCACAAAATACTTTGTTTTGAAATACTAATTAAGAATCTTCAATTCATGTCTAAGCTGGCGCAGCTCCTTTTACAGTATCTACAACATTGGTCTTATCAATCTACTTCAAACTCAACTGTAGGTCAGCACAACTGAGAGGGGCTGCACAAGATCTAAATATATCTGCTCTTTCATAGTTTGCTGACTACTGCTTCTATCAAAAGTCACTGAAAAATTATTTCCCTTAGGCCTCAAAAATAAAGTTTTTGAAAGTTTGTATTACAAAAAGTAAGCTATATAATATAAACCAATGTTTACCTCATTTACTAAATGCTAAAAATAATTTTTACTATAAATCTGTAACATCAAAAAAGAATTCCTAAAATATATGAGTGCTGACATTTCCTAAGCATTGCTATAAAATTGCTATTAAAAGCACAGAAGACAGAATTCACAGTCTAGCAAAAACTGGTCTGGTCGAAGAGGGAAAATGCTTACTATTTCAAAATAACTATTTTCCTTCTCAACATCTATTAAAAGAAACTGTAAGGTATGATAGATAGTATGCGCCTACAGGCCCAGCACTCTGGAGTCTGGAACAAGGAGGATGGCGAGTTCAAAAACAGCCTGGGCTACACAGCAAGCCTTTGTCCCAAAATGGAGGGAGGCAGCTTAAAGGTATAACTCCTTAGGGGAAAAAATTATATAAACAGAGAGAGAGAGAGAGACTGACTGACTGACTGACTGACTGACTGACTGACTGACTGACTGACTTAGAGCTAGAGAGCTGGGAATGTAGTAGCTACGTTGCTACTGGGTCAGCCTAGGCTTACAAAGCCTTGGCTTTGCCTCCAGCTACTACATTAACCAGGTGTTGGGACTTGTGCCTATAACCCTAGCACTGAAAGGTGGGGAAGAGATCAGACGTTCAAGTTCAGGTTAGTCTAAAATAGCTGGGTCTGGTTAATGCTATAGAAATATATCTAGTCACCTCTCTCATATAACATCACCACTTCAATTTCAAACAGTCACTGGGGGGAAAATCAGGCCTATTAGTGCATGTCTTTAATCACAGCACACAGAAGGTAGAGGCAGACGGTTCTCTGTAAGTCAAAGGCCAGCCGCATCTGCATGTAGGTTCCAAGCCAGCCAGAGCTACACAGTAAGATCCTGTCTCAAAAAACTATACACATATACAATGTATATATTGTGAGTATATATATATATATGTACACATGCATTATGTATGGTTTTTATGCATACATGTGTTATATACCTTATGTGTATTTATGTACTGTGTATGTATTTATTATATGTGTACAGATGTGTATGTGTATACTATATACACATACGTATGTGCATGTACATACATAGGTACATGCATGTATGCATGTTTTATGTATATGTGTGTATGTGTGTACACCCATATATATAATTTCAATCTGTTCTTAAGGTTAAGAGAACACGTTTTCCAATTTGCGGCACTTTTAAAAATTCAACAATTTGTGTTTGTTTCCAACAAAGTCTCATTATGAGACCCAGGCTGGGCTTTGAAGCCGTGTTTCTCCCCTGCCTCCAGCTTCTGAGTGATGGGTAGTATTACAAGTATGTGCCACACACACAGCTTGCATAAGTTTTGATTGTGTGTGTACTCAACCCTGAAGCAGACACTGAAGCTAACAATTTCTGAGAGACTGTAACATCATTTATAGTGATGCTACATCGGGAAGGAGGAAGCGACGCATAGCTGAGCTCAGTGAGTGACTACGGAAAGACTTCTGGAAGAAAGCAGAGAGATGGGTATTGAAGCATGAGCAAGAATTGGCAGATAGTGAGGCTAAAGAGATTGGGACAATGACAACCCCATTCTAGTTAAAATGTCAGACACGAAAGACCTAAGTCCTAGAAAACATAGTCCAGCACTAAGAAAGTGAATCAGGGAACTGGTCAGGATCTCATTGCAAATGTCTTCGATGCCTAATTAAGGTACTGATGAGTAGATCTGATCCTGTAGGACATAAGAAATATACAGTTTTCCCAAACAAAAATAAAATATGCCTGACTTAATTTTCAGGAAAAGACAATGGCAGCGACCTGGATCGCTGTCCACAGTGAGAAAAGACTGAAGGCAGACCCCAATCCCGCTGCCGCACAGCGAATAATGGCCTACAGCAGCGACAGCAGAAGCAGCTAGGCACACAGTCTCTTCTGTTGTTTGCCTTGCGCTGAGGATTGAATCTGGAATCTTGTGCAAGTGCCGAGCTTTACCCTGAATGCTGCCTCCTCCTCTGCACTCCTTTTATAAATACCCTTTTCATGTCATTTTTTCCATATTTCTGGTATGGGTACATTTTTTTTCTCATGAAAGGAGTGCTCAGAATAAAATTACCAAAGCTAGAGGCAAACTGGCTTTTTTGGCTTGCTTCTCATTAGGAAGGAAAATGTACCACAAAATACAAGAATTCCTATCTAGACCGCAGGCTTCCTAAGTGCTGTGTGACAATGGGCTCAACAACCTCTCAGAGCTCTGAGTTTCCCATGTGCAAAAAAGGGGAGTCAGACTAGATGGTCTAAAGTCCTTGACAGTTGGAAGATACTATTATCACAGAGCTAACCACTCTTCAGCCTCCAGAAGCCACCAATAAAAAGGCAAACATGCTCATCTACCAAGCAACTGTGAAAACGCCACTCAAAATAGGCAGATGCGGCTGCACCTACTATTTGCCCGTGTATACCCACAAGTACTTACATCTACTTGTGAAGGACTTCATGACACATTAAAACATCACACACCACTCATCTGAAACCTTAAGACAAAACCGAAACTTTTTCCTGTTTGTTTGTTTTTCTAGACAGGATTTCTTTGTGTAGCCTTGGCTGGCCTGGAACTCACTGTGTAGATCAGGCTGGCCTCCAACTCACAGAAAAGAACTCAAATTCCTTAAGAGCCCTGGCAGCCATTTCATTTTTAATTACCAGAGGTTTTCAACCAATGGGCTGTGACCCCTTTCACAGGGGTCACATATCAGACATCCTGCATATCAGATATTTACATTACAATTCATAACAGTAGCAAAATTAGTTATGAAGCAGCAATGAAAATAACTTTATGGTTGGGGGACACCACGACATGAAGAACTGTATTAAAGGGCTGCATCATTAGGAAGGCTGAGAACCACTGAATTAAGTCCCTTTCAAAAACATGAATCAAAAAACTTTGTGTTTAGTCTTGGAAATGCAACTCACATTAGGCCAAGTGTTCATACAGAACTCTATGCTGTGGCATCAGGTTTTTCTGGCCCTTTTAATGAAAAGACATTTTAACAATATCTTTTGTTGTTGTTGTTGTTGTTGTTGTTGTTTTTAGAGACAGGGTTTCTCTGTGGTTTTGGAGCCTGTCCTAGAACTAGCTCTGTAGACCAGGCTGGTCTCGAACTCACAGAGATCCGCCTGCCTCTGCCTCCAGAGTGCTGGGATTAAAGGCGTGCACCACCACCGCCCGGCAACAATATCTTTTTATTAAAAGTGTTCCCAACTAGAAAAGCATTGTCTTCAGGCTTGTAACTATAAATTTTTATGTTCAGTTTTGTTTTGTTTTGTTTTTTGAGACATATATAGCCAAGTATGGTCTTGAACTTGTGATCCTCCTGGCTCCACATGCTTAGGAGTTGGGATTACAAAACCAGTTTACGTGGTGTACAACCCAGAGCCTTCGGGGTGCTAGGCAAGCACTCTGCCAGTTCAGCTACATCCCCAGCACAGCCTAGAACTTTCTACTAATAAAGAAAAACTGCATGACTTCTCACTCAGACTAAAAAAAATCTAAAATATCCTGGAGCTGGAAGCACAGCTCAGAGCAGACTGCATGCTTAGTAGTCTCAAGGCCCTAGATTTATCCACAGCAAAAATAAATTTGGGCCAACAAGATGGTTCAGCAGGTGAAGGTCTGATAATGCCAGGAGCACAACTTGAATTCAGCCCCAGGACTAGATAAAGATAGATGAGAAGCAGTGAGCTGTCTCCTGACCTCCAGATGGACGCCAGAGTCCACACAAAATATTTCTAAAAAGTGAATTTTAGGTAAACCTGATTTTATTTTATTAGTCACTTATTTACTTTGAATGCCTCAGGGGAGAGGGCGCCCACATGCCACAGCCGTAGGGGTCAGAGGACAACTTTGTGGAAACGGTTCTCTCCTTCCTCCATGTGCATCCCCAGGAGCCAACTTTGGCCCCATGCTTGGCAACAGGTCCTTCTACCCGACGTGCCATCTTGAGGGCCCAAGTCTGATTGTTTTCGTTAAAGGGAATCAATTTTTCCTTCTAAACAAACAAAAATAATTAGTGAGCAAAAACTTTATTAAAGGAAAATAAAACCTTGGAGGAAATAAACCCTGGTGCCATGTTGTACAGCAAAGAAACTGTATATAATCATGATATCCAACATGATCAAGTAAGCTAGAAACAAGAATTTTGAGTGTTTTTGACACATTAAATATTCAAGGAGACACCTTTACCCTCATTTAATCAGTATACAATGAATATATAGATCAAAACATCATCTAGTACCACACAGTATGTAAATCTTTATGCACCAATTAAATATTAAAAAACCAGACACATCTTGCATTCCTAGCCTGCTATAAATTTACACTGCATGATACAGCCTATATTAAAAATCTCACTTTGAAGGACTGTGTGTAAACTATCACTAAAGCTTAAGCAAAGGTTTTTCTACTGAGGGTTATGTCTTCCATTATTCTAAAGACCTAACCATTTTTTGTTTATATATGTTAGTGTGTGGATATAACCATAGAGAGTGCTATATATGCTGAAGTCATTTCTCTCGAGCAGGCCCACATCTCCCTTGCTCCCTACGATAGCATCAAGCATTAAGCATTACTGTTTTTCCCAGAGTTTACCAAAATCAAACCTGAAAAGAGGTGAACAGTACTTCACAATGATCAGAGGGTAAAATCTTTTACTAAGCAAATCTGCACCACTGTTGAGAACCATCACCAAAACCTTCTGTTCTTTCAAACTGCTGATTAGTAATAAACATAAAACTAATCCCGCCAGCAGCCCACAACAAGAGATTTGGGTGTTTAGTGTAAATCCAGGAATCGAGACCAACACTCAATCCAAGAAAAATAAGATAAATAAAACCTATCACGGTTTGTTTTACATGTGATACAGTGGTCTGAACTAGTATTTCTAAGTAGGAATTTTTTGGTTTTGGGGTTAGGGGGTTGTCTGGTTTGAGGGTTTTTTATTTTGTTTTGTCTCTCAAGACAGACTTTCTCTGTGTAGCCCTGGCAGTTCTGAAACGCGACCTGTAGACCTAGTTGGCCTCAAACTCAAAGAGATTTGCCTGCCTCTGCCTATAAATCATTTGTTATTGTTGTTGCTGCTGTTTTTAAATTCTACCTTGAACATACAACTGACCTTATTTTATTTATCTGATTTATCAATTTTACTCAAGAAAAAAGTGCATTTAAATCAAGATCTTTGTTAGAGAGACATAATGGAAAACATGTAGAAGCAGGCGGGCAATGGGTTTTGTTGCAAGTTCCGTCATTCAATGAAATTCAAAATCAGAATATTTTTAAATTTTCTCAAAGTTTCCAGGCAAAAATAAAAATATTTTAAATTAAAACGGTTTTTTAATTCTAGATGAAGTGTATTACAAAGTTAGCATGGAAGGGAGGGGAGATCCACTTCAATTATTTTGTAACAATGTCCAAACAGTAGCACTGGATTTGCTTTTCTCAAACATCCCAGGGAGGATTCCCACTGGAATACCAATTTAACCATTAGAGTGGGTACTCCAAAGACAAAGTACAAGTCAATTATAGTACCCTACAGCTCCTGATGAGCGCTCAAGGACACATGGTAATTAAAAGAAACAACTCCTTCGGCTGAGTAGCTTGGCCTGTATGGCTGTACCTGCAACAGTAATCATCCTGGAAACCTGGACAGTACTTCTAATCTTCAGAGCACTGTATATGAAACACTTCATACGCTTATGCTTTTTTTCTCTTATAAAATTAGCATGTACACTGCCTACTTTGATGCTAGAGTTCTTTACCCAACCAATCAAATTACAGGAGTGTGAAGAAGGCACCCTAATTAGCACTTCAAATCTAAGATTGTGGTGACAATCTGCTTTTCAAAATGCTCCACTACGATCCTAAAAACTCTTTTGTATAGTCTGACAGTCCTTAGCGTCGGAGACTGTTTCTCCTAGTTACAGAACCCAGGGAAAAGGAATTTCTTCCGAGATGGGACCAAGGAGACAACAGGCTTTAAACCCACCATCTGTACGCCAGAAGCAGGTGCTACCCGTCCTGCTCTGGCCTGAAGAAGACATCGCGATACATTATCAAGTTTGTCTTTTACTAATAAAACAATCCATAAATGCTTCCCAAGAGATTCCTATAGTTTCCCTCAACTCCTAAGAATCTGTGGTTCAGGTCCGAGTCTGTGACTCAGTTTTCTGTTCTTGATGGTCTAGGTTCTCGATATACACTACCAAAGCTCACAGTCATTTAACAGGAGGATACAATACTCAAGATTTCTTCTTGAAGAAAAAAAAGGGGGGGGGGGACGGATGTGGTGGCGTACGCCTTTAATCACAGTACTTGAGAGGCAGAGGCAGGAGGATCTCTGAGTTCCAGGCCAGCCAGGAGTGCACAGAGAGACCTTGTCTTAAAGGGGGGTGGGGGAATGCCTAAGATAGCCATGAGGCAGGAAAGCAGGAAAGGCAGGCACTAAAGAACACCAAATGCCTGTAGTAATCAGTTATCTCTCCATCTTCAGACTGCTGAGTTCAGGACCTTAGGACGTGGAATCGGAAGCAGGTGAGCTGTCAGTATCAGGAAGTCCGCAGGTAAGTCACAGGGATGCTGGCTGGGTTGACAGCGCCCAGGGAGTCAGACCCCCAAGGGCCTGCTAGGACCCAAGCGCGCCGCCACCACACGGGCGGCGCCCCCGCGAACATTCAAACAGCCGCCCCGGGAAGGCGCTGCGCCGATTGGAAGTTCCACTACGACCGTCACCAGCACAGGGCCATAGCGGTAACTCTTTAGTCAAGCCCTCCCAGACCTCTGCGAGTCCCCCGGGACCAGACCTCTCAACTCCACCTCCAGGCGCGGTCTCCACCGGGTCCCGTCGCCCGCTATAAGCACGCAGCGGCGGCGAGTCGCGGCGGGACCGACGCCCCCGACGGGGCTGCGCTGTACGACTTCGAGGGGCGCGACCGGCCAGCGGGGGGCGGCAGTACAAGTGTCCCCGAGTCGGCCCCGGGACTCCGCTTCCCGACCCACGCCGCCTCGCCCCGTGGGCTCCGACCCACCCAGCCCTCCGGATCGCCGCAGCGGCGGGGACCGGGCGAGCCCACTCCCCCGCCCGCGCTCTTACCCATCTTTCCGCCTCGCCTTGTAGACATGCCCGTAGGTGCCGCGTCCCACTTTGCACCCTTCGTACTCAAACAGATCCTCCACCCGCTCCCGCTCCGCCGCCAGCTTCGCCTTGAAATCATAATCCATTGTCTGCTTCCCCCATAGAGAAACCGGGACGCGGGGGCCGCCGCCACTCAGTCCCTCCGCCGCCGCCGCTCCACTTCTCCAACAGCCTCCGCTAGGGCTCGCGCGCGCCGCCCGCCGTTCCGCGGTCTGCCTTCAGCAAGGGACTCCTCGGCGGCCGAGGCAGCCACCTCCTCCGCCTCCTCCTCCTCCGCGGTGGCGGCGGAGGCTCCCGCAGGCACCCACAGTCCCGCCTCCCCCCTTCATTTCCTTGTTTTGGAACCTGGTGGGCCGCGCCGCGGCTTTCTCGAACTCATTAACAAACCAAACGGCCCGCCCCGAGGTCGCGAGGCATCCTGGGAAATGTAGTTCAAGAGACCGCGGGAGCTGCACTAGTTTCTCGGACGCGAGGAATACAGTTCCCAGGGTTCCTCGGGCCGTTTCGGCCACGCCTCCACCAGGCAAGAACGCCTGCGCACAGCCGCCGCCCCACCCCCTCAGGTAGCCGGCGACTCGCTGTTCCTGTAAACTATAGCGCGAAGTTACAGCGGGCTTTCTGGAAGCCCGTGGGAGCTATTGGGGAGGGAAGCTTTTGCTCTGCTGGGAAGGAGACAACCGGCCCCAACTCCCCTGGACGAAGAAAGCCGGGAGCACCTCACGAACGCCTTGCTCGGGAGCTCATTCCAGGGCATCCGGAGCCGAGGGCTGGGTTTAAACAGTTGTACTACACATTGTTTGTTTTCTTGGGCAATCGATCCTCCTGTTGCCCCGCCCCTTGCCGCGGCTTATTGGCAGAGGCTGAAGAATGACGTCCTCTGTGGTGCGTAGGTATCTCCGGCTTTGGCTCCTTTCCCGCTCTTGATTGGTAATTGACTGTGCTCGGTTCTCCCTGATAGGTTAATCTTTTTTCTTTACGATGCAAAAACCATATTTCAAAACCTGAACATTCAGCGGTTTCCCAGCTCTTGCTAGGGGAACCGTATAACTTCTCGGGGCCCACAGCCAATCATCTTTTTCTTGGCGCTCTAGTCGGGTTTTATCCTAGCATATGCGGGTGAGGTAGTCGAGCTTTAACCATCTGTCTGAGAACAATTAAAGTGCCTGGAAGATTGGAAAATGCAGCGTTTGAAAAACAATCATTTTTTGCTGGGTTGTAAAGCGTTTTTACAGTCTGTGCATAATAGTGAGGCTCACCTAGGAGGTCTTAGAAATTTATCTTAATCATAACATTGCTTCGTTTATGGTGTCTGGGGCTCAGGACACATCACCTCTAAATGTGAACTGCCACGCTAAAAATGTGTGCCTCTGCATGTTGATTATTTTTAAACTAAAAGAAATTGAGATCCATCCAACACACGAGTTTCGGCTCCCTTCCACTACCCAAAATAAAATATAAGGGGACATTTTTTGTAAAGAGAATGTTAAAGAGAAATTTTATAAAGTATCTGCATCAGGAAAGCAACTTAGCAATTGTAGACAATATTACTGTTGGGGAGGCTATCTTTTTCCCTTCCCTCAGCTTACCTTAATTAATTTGTCCCCATTACCTACTAAAACTTGAAATTCTTGTTCCTTTCTGTGTGTCATGAGCTTCAATCATCTGGCCTTGCAGTTTCATTCTGTGGGACTCCCGTGCATACATCTACAACTAACCTTGCTCTCTTAGAACACGTAGAATGGCAAACACTTGTAGACCTACCTGCTCTTGGCAGAGTCAAGGAGAATCTGTTGAACACGGGAGTTTGGAGCCAACCTAGGTAGTTCTGCTAATCTTGTTTGTGCCAATTAATTTGCAGACTAACCAAGCAATTTAGAAGGATGGTGAGGTTATTTTTTCCTCCCTTATAATGGCATATCTCCTATGTTATGTGCTCAGACACAGATGTAAACATGGCTGGTGCTGGGATAGGACCCCTATGTAACATCCAGTAGGAGAACAAAAGAGGAATGCCCAATTCCACCTGAAACAACGTGGAAAGTAAACTCTTATTAATCTTTAAAAAGTACAGTACATTGCCTGTAGATTTTCAGAAACCCCTGTAAAACCAGGGTAGGGTTGCTCTTCCTACCACAGCCCTTTGCTGAGCTACTTCCTCAAATCTTGAAGGCCAAGATCTTGTTCCAGTTAAGAATGAGAGTTACTGCTGGCAGTGCGGCTCCATTGGTGTAGTACTTGTCCAGCACGCACAAAGCCCTGGCTCCAGTCCCACACACCACACAAACTCAGGCATAAACAAGCATTCATGGAACCCCAACAGTGGAGGTGGAGGCAGGAGGATCAGAAATTCAAGATCATCCTCAGCTATAAAGAGAGGGGAAGAGAAGGGAGGAGAGGAGAGGAAAGAACCAGAGTTCACTAGTATTGCAGACCCAGCTAGCAGATGTGCGCACAAATTTTAAATGAACTGACAGGGCACACAGCACTATGGGAAACGGGCAGGATTATTTCTAGGCCGGGTGAGTAGCCTTCATGAAGGAAAGAGTGTGAGCTAAAATTTAAAGAATGGATAAAGCCTTGAAGAAGAAGCGAGAAGGCAGGGAGCAGCCGCTAGCACGGCCTGTGCACTGGCACGACATGACACATGAGGAAGCAGCCAGTTTGAACCCGAGATTAAGCTGAAGAAAGGGAATGGAGAAGACAGCACAAATAAGCAGAGGCCAAATTATGAGTCTTTATGCTCAATGGCTTAGGTTGTATTGTTCTATAAGTAAGAAGAAGTCATTAAAGATTTGTCGGTCTGTTTTAGGGACTCACTATGTAGGCCAGACTGGCTTCAAACTCAGGAACATCCTGTCTTGGCCTCACAAGGGCTGTGATTACAAGTATGTACTACATATACTTATCAAAGACTTCTGAGCTAAGGAGAAGTATAATCAGTGCGTTTGCTTTTTAAAATGCTTCTGACAACATTGTTGAGGAAAGATTAAAGGGATATACTAGTGAAGGGGCTATTGCATTAGTGCTGGTAGGAACATGAACTGTGGAACCGCAGTGTTCGCAGTGTTCGGTGTAAGGAAAGGACACGTGCTATGTTGTAGGAGCTACAGGTTGCATTCCACCACCCAGCTCCCACCACCAGCTAGCTTTACTCAAAATAACAACACACAAATTGTATTCATTTAAACACTGCTTGGCCCATTAGCTCTAGCCCTTACTGTCTAATTCTCACATCCCGATCAACCCATCTCTAATAATCTGAGTAGCACCAGTCTTACCGGAAAAGATTCAGCATGTCTGACCTGGCGCCTTGCTTCATTGCGTCTGCCTGGGAGAGGGGAGCATGGCCTCTGAGCTCACTTCCTCTTCCTCCCAGCATTCTGGTCTGGTTACTCCACCCACCTATGTTTTAACCTATGAGGGCCAAGCAGTTTTTTTATTATAATTAACCAATGACCTTCCTCCATCAGTGCTAGGCATTGTTTAGGGATCAAATTCAGCAGAACTTGGGGGTTAATCCAATGTGGAGTTCATGAAGAGGGAAGACTCCCACGTGACTTTAAGGTTTAGAACTTCAGCAATATGGTAGAAACTTTGACAAAGAAAATGCATGATCACAATCAACATTTGAGAGAAAGTAGATACATTTGGTTGGGACATACTGACTTTGAAATGCTGACAAGGAATAAAAATTAAGATAACTTGAGAAGCTTTTACTTTACAATTAAAAAATTGGTCAAAATATATAGATTTAGAAATCATACGGTGTATGTACAGTGTTGGAATATCAGATTTTTTTCTTTTGTCCTAGTATTGTAGATCAAATCTAGGACCTTGTGCATTTTGGGCAAACATTCTACCACTGAGCTTCATGTCTAGCCCTAAGAATACATTTTTCTTTCTCTGGCTGTCCTGGAATTCACTGTGTCAACTAGGCTGGCCTCACACTCACAGAGATCTACCTGCCTCTGCTTCCCGAGTGCTGGAATTAAAGGTGTGTGCCACCATGCCCAACTTCAAGAATATTTTT
Source organism: Microtus ochrogaster (assembly GCF_000317375.1). Lineage (NCBI taxonomy): Eukaryota > Metazoa > Chordata > Mammalia > Rodentia > Cricetidae > Microtus > Microtus ochrogaster. The sequence goes on along the minus strand of NC_022034.1, from coordinate 26,188,282 downwards.
GATTGATTACTGTGATGACTCGTTTCAGTTGTCAATGTGATTGGACTATGAAATACTTTAGGCATTAATATATCACATATTTGTGTGTTTCTCTGAAGGTATTCAGAAAGAGGACTGCCTGAGTGAAGAAACCCACACTGATGGGTAGCAGGCACCATCCATGGGCTGGGATCCCAGACTAAGTGAGGGGAGGGGCATCCTAATACATTTATCTCTGTCCCCATGCCTCTCTCTCTGCTTCCTGAGTGCAGACACAATGTGACCAGCACCTCACATGCCTGCGACCACGCCTTTCCCATCAAGATAGACTGATCCCCTCAAACTGTTAGCCAAAATAACTCCTTCCATCCTTTGGTAGTTTGAAAGAAAATGGCCCCCAAAGGGAGTGGTAATACTAGGGGGTGTGGCCTTGGAGGAAGTGTGTCACTGTGGAGGTGGAGTTTGGGGTCTCCTACATGCTCAAGCTTTGCCTGATGAGACAGACCACTTCCTGTTGCCTGTGAGTCAATATGTATGAACTCTCAGCTACCACTCGAGCACCAAGTCTGCCCAGATGCTGCTTTGCTTCCATGGTGATGGACTAAACCTCTGAACTATAAGTGAGCCACTACAGCTAAATGCTTTCCTTTATAAGAGTTGTCAAGAGGGGGCTGGAGAGATGGCTCAGTGGTTAAGAGCACTGGCTGCTCTTCCAGAGGACACGGGTTCAATTCCCAGCACCCACATGGCAGCTCATAACTGTCAGAAGATCCAGTTCCAGGGGATCTGACACCTTCACACCAATGCACATAAAATAAAGTTAAATAAACCATAAAAATATTTTTAAAAAAGTTGTCAAGGGGACTCCTCATAATAGAAACCCTAAGACATTTCTTGACCTTGCTTTCATTGGGACTTTTGTCACAGCAACACAAGAAGTAACTGATACAGCTGTTCTTTGTAAATAATGGGGTTTGTGCCCATTATATCCTTAACTAAAAAATCCTTAAAAGATATGTTTCCTTTATTCCTGTTTTCATAGGAATTAAAATATTAAATTGTAGATCCAGATATAAATGAGTATTTATTTGAGAATAAATAGAAAATTTTTAAACTGGAGTGTAGCACGAATAATAAAAACCCAGAGACAGATATTGGGGTTCAAACCGAAAATCAGAAAAGCAAAACTGCACGCCACTAGAAAAATCTTACCTCTACCAAGGCTGGGACACTGCAGACTAAGCTCTGAGTGTCTGCCTCCTCCCGTTTTATATTCCCCTTCAGTGTCGGAATTAAAAGTGTATGACCCACCACCACCTGGGTCTGTTTCTACATTGATCTTGTGTAGCCCAGGGTGATCTTGAACTCACAGAGATCCAGCTGCCTCTGTCTCCCAAATCCTGAGATTAATGATGTGTGACTCCCCTGCCTGGCCTCTAGAGTGGCTTAGTTTTACCTTCTGATCTTCAGGCAAGAAAAAAAGAAGGGGGAATGTTGTGGGATAATGCTTTTGTACACTGTAAAGATTTGTCACTCGTACTTAATAAAACGCTGATTAGCCAGTAATCAGGCAGGAAGTATAGGCAGGGAGACCAGCTTAAGAGAATTCTGGGAGCCAGGCGGTGGTGGCGCACGCCTTTAATCCCAGCACTCGGGAGGCAGAGGCAGGTGGATCTCTGTGAGTTCGAGGCCAGCCTGGTCTACAAGAGCTAGTTCCAGGACAGGCTCCAAAGCTACAGAGAAACCCTGTCTCGAAAAGAGAGAGAGAGAGAGAGAGAGAGAGAGAGAGAGAGAATTCTGGGAAAAGGAAAGGCAGAGCACCAGTCACCAGCCAGATGCGGAGGAAGAAAGCTGAGAAAGCCTTACTAAGAAAAGTACCAAGCCACGTGGCTAAACATAACAAGAATTATAGGTTAATTTAAGTTGTAAGAGCTAGTTAGTAATAAGCCTGAGCTAATAGGCCAACAGTTTATAATTAATAGAAGCCTCTGTGTTTTTCTTTGGGACTGAACAGCTGCGAGACCGGGTGGGACAGAAACTTCTGTCTATAAAGAAGATAGAGTTTAGTGAAAGAATGTTTACTTAGCATACTTGAGGCCCTGGATTCCATGCTGTCCACCATTGAGAAAATGGTAATAAAGCCCTTTAATTACAGCACTTGGGGAGCAGAAGCTGGTATATCTGTGAGTCCCAGGCCATACTAATCTTTACAATGAATCTAGTGAAATCCTATCTTTAAGGAAATAATTTTTTGCCAGGTGATGTGATGGCTAATACCTTTAATCCCAGCACTTAGGAGGCAGAGGCAGGTGGATCTCTGAGTATAAGGCCAGTCTGGTTAACAAAGTGAGTTCCAGAATGATAACAGATGATAACAGCCAAGATGATAACAGAGAATCACTATCATGAAAAATAATAATAATTTTTGTTTTTTTGAAACAGGGTTTCTCTGTAGCTTTGAAGTCTGTTCTGAAACTAATTCTTGTAGTCCAGGCTGGCCTCGAACTCACAGAGATCCTCCTGCCTTCTGAGTGCTGAGATTAAAGGCACGTGCCACAATTATAGGCACCCTGCCTATAATAATAATTTTTTCTTGTTTATTTTATTGATATTTATTGAACTCTACATTTTCTCTGCTCCCCTCCCTGCCTCTCCCCTCCCCCCTTCAGTCCTCCCCCAAGGTCCCCATGGTCCCAATTTACTCAGGAGATCTTGTCTTTTTCTACTTTCTACTTCCCATGTAGATTAGATCTGTGTAAGTCTCTCTTAGTGTCCGCATTGTTGTCTAAGTTCTCTGGGATTGTGGTTTGTAAACTGGCTTTCTTTGCTTTATGTTTTAAAACCACCTATGAGTGAGGATATGTGATAATTGTCTTTCTGTGTCTGAGCTACCTCACTCAAAATAATGTGTTCTAGCTCCATCCATTTTCCTGCAAAATTCAAGCTGTCATTATTTTTTTTTTCTGCTGTGTAAATGTACCACATTTTTCTTATTCATTCTTCGATTGAGGGGCATTTAGGTTGTTTCCAGGTTCTGGCTATGACAAACAAAGCTGCTATGAACATAGTTGAGCACATGTCCTTGTGGTACAATTGAGCAATAATAATTTTTAAATGGACCAGCAAGATGACTCAGCCATGTAAAGGCACTTGTTACCAAGCCTGACAACCTGAGTTCAATCCCCACCCAAAACCCACACGGTGGAAAGAGAGAACCAAAACTAACTCCCACAAGTTGTCTTCTGATGTCCTCTTATAAGCTCAAATAAACACACACGAGTTAAATAGTTTATTTAATAGAGGTTTCTCTCTAGCCTCCACACACAAGCATGCACTCATGCATACATGGATACACACACACACACACACACACACACACACACACACAGTTTAGCAGTGCAGGCCAAGAGTTTATTCTGAATCCTACTCTGTATGGTGTGTGATCTGGCAGGCTTCCCAGATACTCTTCTGGACACAAGTATATAATCCCTGAAGTTGTTACTGAGACTCCTACCTGCTGTCAGCCTTCAGGAATTACCTCAGCCTATGCTCATGCCATGTTCCTACAGCATGTAGGAAATGAGTGACAAAGTGAGTGCCAGGACAGCTGGGATGGTTACAGAGAAACCCTGTCTTGAAAAAAAAAAAGTTACTGTAGTTTTATATATTTATTTATTTATTATGTATACAATATTCTGTCTGTGTGTATGACTGCAGGCCAGAAGAGGGTACCAGACCTCATTACAGATGGTTGTGAGCCACCATGTGGTTGCCGGGAATTGAACTCAGGACCTTTGGAAGAGCAGGCAATGCTCTTAACCACTGAGCCATCTCTCCAGCCCCTGTTGTTATTATTATGGTAAAAAAAACATTCTGGTAAATGCAGAGGCCATGGGCTGGTGAGATGCCTCAACCTGTAAAGACACTTGCTGGCAAGCCTGATGACTTGAGTTCGATCTCTAGGACCCACACAGTAGAAGGAGAGATCTGAATCCCACAAATTGTCTCCTGACCGCCATGTAATGTGCAGTGGCATGGCACACGTCTGCACATGCACACACACACAAACACATACGCATAAATAAATAAATGTGAAAAAAGTAAGCCCAGCCCTCCAGCCCTCTGCCCTCACTTCGGGGAAATTGATGAGTGATCCTATTTCCAGGACTCGCTGTGGGATAAGATCCCTAGGGCCATAATTAAGACGGCTTCGCAGACCAACTCTCTCACCTTGCTTCCCCTCTACCTTTCCATAGATGTTCCAAAGCTCTTTCTACCAAACCAACTATACGTTCATCACCGTTCAAGACTCTGGAGGACATCTTGCAGTACTCTTCTGTCTTGCAAGGTGACATAATGTGGGTTATTGTTTTTCAGTTTTGTTTTTGAGTTCTATAGTGTGAAAAGGAAAGACCCAGAAACAACAGAAATATTCATCGACCCTGTGTGCAATGCCCAGCACTGATGACATTTCCACCTAAGTATTATTATGCGGTCTTTTAAAAAGTGTTGTGTGTGTGTGTGTGTGTTTGTGTGTGCACGCACGTGCTGTGTAAGCACAGGCGTGCCATGACACAAATGTGAAGGTCAGATAATGACTTACAGGCTTTGATATTTTTCCTTCCACCATGTTGGTCTAAGGATCGAATTCGGGCTGGCAGGCTTGATGGCAAGCTCCTTTACCCACTTTAATGTGAAGGATGTGAAAATACCCTGTGGGACCCTCACCCCTTATTCTCAAAGGGGTGAGAAGAAATTTCCTAGCAGAATGTTTTCCCAGGAAGATAGTGGCCTTCCCCTCTCCCACCCGGGAGATTCCGAGCACAAGGTCACTTAGCTCAGCCCAGCCAGCCACCTGGTGATAAAGAAGCAGGTTGGGAGAGAGCAAAAAACCTTGCACCCATGACAAAAGCAGCTTCAGAAAGCCTCTTTGTAGTTACACCTTTAAAAAACTACCCCACAGATGAGATACAACTCCTCTTTCTACCTTGCTGCAGGGGGTGTTGGAGACAGGGGTTCCGAACATGTCTGTATTATGCTAATTAAACCTTGCTTAATACAGTCTGGGCCTCTCTGGTGGTCTCCCTCTGGGGGTCGTAATCTGGGCACGGCACAACAACCCCTCTCAGATTTCCTTCTACAAGAGGCTCCACATGCTGAGCTCTGTATCTATGCTGAAACCATACTTCTCATAAGCTATCCCCAGAGTGACCGTGGAGGCAGAGATTCTACTGATGGGTCACGTTACTCAAAAGCTCTAATGGTTATCAACTTGGTTGAATCAAAGAAACCTAGGAGATCAGTGAGGCATATTCCCGTGTGTGTGTGTGTGTGTGTGTGTGTGTGTGTGTGTGTGTGTGCGCGCGTGCGTGTTCAGAGGCAGTTACATGCCCAACATCAGCTGAGGGAAAGGACCCATCCTAAATGTGGGTGGCACTGACAGACTGGGAGCCTGGAGGGGCAAAGATGGGAGAAAGGAGTGAGCCCAAGTTTCCCTCTTCCTAGAGGGTGCACCTACTGCTGCCCTCACCGTGGACCTGAGACTCCAGCTTTTCCACCTTCCAAAATTGACTCACCGCATCCTCAGAGAGCTCCCAAGGCCCTCGGCCTCACACTAGGACTGCATCATTGGTTCACTTGTTCTGAGGTTACTACTTTCTTGGACTAAGCTGCTACTGCTTGACCAGCCTGCAGTCAGCCACGATTACACTATTCAGCCTCCAATCTATAAGGCAACCTATTAAGTCATTTATCTGTGTGTATGTGTGTGTATGTATATGCACGTGTATTTGTACGCATACACACACACACATTCTACACATGTAGGCAACTGTAAAACACATGTTGATACCAAAAATGACTTTAAAGAAATAGATTTGTAGGAATGAATTTGCTTAGCTGGCTTTAAGACTTCTGGAATTGGTACTCCAATTTGATTATACCCAGAGTTGCTAAAGACTCTTCTTATATTAATATAGAGAGCACTAATAATCTATGACCTTACAGCTATCTTTGTTCAGAGATTAAGTATGCTATAAGGAAATGTATTCGGAGGTCAGGTTGACAAAGAGAGGACTTATGAGGTTAATCTTGTTTAACTTGATTGGATTGAGAGGTGCCTAAAAGATTACTAAAACACACTTCTGTCTCGGCCTGTAAAGGGCATTTGCAAAGGTGATTAACATGAGATAGCAACTGAGGGAGGCTCACCCTGAATGTGGATAGCTGTAGCGAGCCGGACAGGATCGCCATTACAAGATGGCGCCGACACCCTGTCTTGTTGGTTATAAACAACTCTATATTCGGCTATGCCTTTGAAAGCTGCGTGTCCCCCGCTTTCCCCATTCGGGGTGGATAAGGGTTCTTGGGCCTATCCTGACGCAGTCTGGTGTCAGCTGATGGTGGCAGCCAATCACAGGGCAACCCATGTGCCAATTCCCTATATAAGCAGCTGCTTTAGTGCTCTCGGGGCCTCTCGCTTCCCCCCTCTCGCTTCCTGCCCCCTCGTTCCCTGCCCCTCGTTCCCTTCCCTTCACTTCATGTTCTCTCTCAACCAAGGGCACTCCAATTAAAGCGTGATCTGAGAAGAATCCTCGTGTGGTGGTTGTTCTTCCTCGCTGGTCGAGGAGTTCGCCGCAGATAGCAGCATCCTGTAGACTGGATCTCAACAGAATGAAGGTAGGAGGAAGAAGCCAAGCAGTGGATCAAAGCCCCTCTTTTCCTGAGGAGTGCACCTATTGTGGCTGCCATTGCCCACAGAATTAAGAGTGCAGCTTCCTTTGCCTTTTAGCATGGATTTACATGAGTAACTCTCCCAGAAGGTTCCAGACCTTCAGCCTTGAATACACAAGTCTTGTAACAAGATTTTTCCTGGAAAGATACAACATATAACACACGTGCACGCATACACACACACCTGTCTACTCACCCTAGATAGGGAGCCCATGACAGACCAAAGTATGTATACCACCAGAAGTCCAGTTTGGTGAACCAATAAGTTTTATTGAAGTTACTTACAGGAATGTGGGTGAGAAGCAGAAATGAGTCAAAGGCAGCTGCATCATCAAATTCCACCCCAGCACAGGTGACAGCTCACAAAAGCTGAGAACCGGGAGGACACTGCAGAGCGTGCAGGCTGCTCAAGAGGTTGGATTGTGTCCTTTCCAGGTGTCTTAGTTGGTTTGCCCCTCTTCCAAACAGCTCTTCTACTCTCATAGATTTTTTTCATGTGTGCGTGCAACTTGACTCTTGGTCTTAGAAGGACTGTTTTTATTGTTTACCCTGGCAGGGAGGGTCATAGTGAATCTGGTCAGTTTCAGGAACTTCCTGAAGTATTTTGAGTTGTTTACCTTCCTGTCTAAGGAGCTTCCCTGAAGAGATAGAATGTTTCAATGTGGGAGGAAACTGTTACACAACAAGAACACTTTGAGACACACATACTAGGGTCTCAAGTAGGGTGTGGAGGTCAGCTCTGCTTCTAGAGCCAGCCTCACAGTATCAAACAGCGTGTAACAATTTACCAATACAGTATACATTACACTTCCACAAGTATGCATAAACGTATGTATCTACACACATATGTATACATACACTATACATAAAACACACAGAGATTATGAAGAAGGGCGTGCACTATATATACCACAAACATACACAGATTTTTAAGAAAAAGACCTAGCTGACAGAGGGCTGCTTGACCTTAGTTCCTAAATACAGGCTTCATTCACCCCTATGTCAGCTTTCTAGAATTGCCACAGTAAACTACCTCCAACTCAATAGCTACAGGAATCAATTGCTTCCACTGGCCTGGAGGCCAGAAGCCTGAAATCACCTTGTCTGAAGGGTTGTGTTCCAATTGAAGCCTATAGAGGAGGAGAATCCCTATGGTTCCAACTTCAGGGGATTGTCTTCACTCTGCTTTAGAGCAGATTAACTCTTGTGTGCACCTCATCCTCACACAGCATCTTCACTGTGTCTGTGCACAGTTAACTCCTGTACACCTCATCCTCACGTAGCCATTTTCCCTCTGTGTCTGTGGACTCAATTCTCCTTCTTACAAGGATATCAGCGATATTAGATTTAGGGTCCATTCTAAGCTGAAGGGATCTATTAGGCCCAAGCATGGCAAACATGGCTCTGGAAGATCTTACCTGTCCTCTTTCCCTCCTCCCCAATAAACTGTTAGATTATGTTCTAAAACTACCCACCGGGTTCTGTTTCCTTATTTGGCCAAGATGACCACCAACATCCAGCTATCAAAGTATTAAATTAAAGTCTAGCAATCAAAAGTCCCCTTTTGGCTGCTCTAATTAACTTGCCCAATTAAAATTGAACACCTCTGTGAGTTCGAGACCAGCCTGGTCTACAGAGCTAGTTCCAGGACAGGCTCCAAAACCACAGAGAAACCCTGTCTCGAAAACCAAAAAAAAAAAAATTGAACACCTCATCCCAACTTGGGGTTTCCCCTTTTCCACTTTATAATGCCATTTGCCTGTGGGCCGCGTCTGTCTCCTCTCTATCCAGAGAAAGTCCATATTATCCCTCTAGGACTAACACCCTTTCCCTTCTTCTTGATCTCTTCCCCTTCTCTCTCTCATCCTCTGTCTCCTGTCTTTGTCTCTTATTCCCTGCTCTTTTCCCTCTGGGGCAAATAGATCTCCTTTGTACTAAGAACTTGATTTTGGTGAGTGAGTCCTGTGCCAATTCTGGTCCTTTCAACTACAACCTTCCTTTAATTTGAAAACATTTATAAAAACCTTCTTTTCAAATAAGGCTACATTTCAGATAGAGTCACTTCTGAGTTCTACCACATCCTAGAGGAGGAGATTAGTGCCAATGCTCCTCTAAATGTTCTATAGAGTGGGAGAGAGCACTGCCCAGATTCTTCTGTAAGGCCAGCAATAGCAATGCCAGATAGGAATGTAAGAGAAAAAAAAAAGAAAACTGGAGATCAGGGATAAAGTGATGGCTCAGTGGTTATGAGCTCTAGTTGCTCCCAAAGAGGACCGAGGTTCAGTTCCCAGTTGTGGCTTACAACTACAGGGATCCAGTGCCCTCTCAGAAGGCAGACATACATGGTACACAGACATCCAGGCAAAACACTCATATACGTAAAATAAAATAAATCTAAAGCATAACAGCAGCAAAACCATAGAACAATTTCTCTGAAGAACATAGACAAAAAAATTCTCAACAAAATACTTGCAAGTTAGCCGGGCGATGGTGGCGCACACCTTTAATCCCAGCACTCGGGAGGCAGAGGCAGGCGGACCTCTGCGAGTTCGAGACCAGCCTGGTCTACAGAGCTAGTTCCAGGACAGGCTCCAAAGCCACAGAGAAACCCTGTCT